>NC_056444.1:19906304-20206304 GCF_018296145.1 Oncorhynchus tshawytscha
CATTTGCAAATAAATTCATCAAAAATCCTACAATGTGATGGGCTGGGGTCAACCTCAATCCACTACAGAACATAGTGCTAGGGCTGGGGCCAACCTCAATCCACTACAGAACATAGTGCTAAGGCTGGGGTCAACCTAAATCCACTACAGAACAGATTAGGATTTAGGGAGGACAAACAAGTTAATCTAGCCTTAAGAATAATGGTTTAACAACAAGCCTGCACTATTACTCAACATTTAAAAAAATAAAAACTTCAGCGCAGCTATTTTGATGGTGAGGTACAGTATATGAAAAGGCAATTTTTCACACACACATCCATTGTCTCACTTTGAGTTTTTCAAGGAATACCTGATTATACACCACACAAATCACTTAAGTCAAACACACACACGCACGCACGCACGCACGCACGCACACACACACACACACACACACACACACACACACACACACACACACACACACACACACACACACACACACACACACACACACACACACACACACACACACACACACACACACACACACACACACTTTCCCTGGAAGTACCTCTCAGACTGATTATTTCAGTAGGGTTTAGCCTGCTGCTTCTGTTCTCTCTATAGGCTTGTCTCTGTGTGTGTGTGTGTGTGTGTGTGTGTGTGTGGGTGTGTGGTCATTCACACTCTACTAGCTAGAACGAAAGATAGAAAGAAAGAAAGGACAGCCAAACACGTGTTGCACAATCAGTTGAGTGGCATAGAGTAGAAGAGTTTGTTTCCCAAGCTTGTTAAAGCCACTCTGAGAGCCTGTACACACACACACACACACACTACACACTTAACAGCCTATGAGTTTGAACTTTCAGCTCGCATTAACAATACTGCTAGCTTAATACACACACACACACCTACACACACACACACACACACCTCCACCTACATACACACACACACACCTACACACACCTCCACCTACATACACACACGCACACATAGATACACATATGCTCAACCTGTTGCTTTAAAACATCACCTTTCATTAACTGCAGGTTAATAAAGGCCAGCACACACTCCATCTCAGTCAGGATTAATGCTCTTAAAGGAGCTGCACTTCTCCTGGTTATCTTTTCTACTGTTGTCTAACATATCAATTTCACTAATTGACCCACTAGAAAGAACAGCCCAAGTTTGCTGTCTCTATGGTGTTGTCCTTTATGTCTAATATCTCTCCTATCCTTTTTGATTTCTCTGTCTCCTCTCATCTCTCATCCTATCTCTCCCTCTCTCCTTCCTCTCTCTCTCCTTCCCCTCTCTCCTTCCCCCTCGCCCCTTCCCCTAACTCTCCTTCCCTCCTTCTCCTTTTCTCTCTCTCCTTCCCCTCTCTCCTTCCCCTCTCTCTCCTTCCCTCTCTCCTTCCCCTCTCTCTCCTTCCCCTCTCTCCTTCCCTCTCTCTCCTTCCCCTCTCTCTCCTTCCCCTCTCTCCTTCCCCTCTCTCTCCTTCCCCTCTCTCCTTCCCCTCTCTCTCTTCCCCCTCTCTCCTTCCCCTCTCTCTCCTTCCCCTCTCTCTTCCCCTCTCTCCTTCCCCTCTGTCTCCTTCCCCTCTCCCCTCTCCCCTCTCTCTCCTTCCCCCTCTCTCCTTCCTCTCTCTCCTTCCCCTCTCTCCTTCCCCCTCTCTCTCCTTCCCCCTCTCTCTCCTTCCCTCTCTCCTCCTTCCCCTCTCTCCCTTCCCCTCTCTCCTTCCCCTCTCTCTCCTTCCCTCTCTTTCCTTCCCCTCTCTCCTTCCCCTCTCTCCTTCCCCTCTCTCTCCTTCCCCTCTCTCTCCCCCTTCCCCCTCTCTCTCCTTCCCCCTCTCTCTCTCTCTTCCCCCACTCTCTCTCCTTCCCTCTCTCCCCCTTCTCTCCTTCCCTCTTTCTCTCCTTCCCCTCTCTCTCCTTCCCTTTCTCTCTTCCCCTTCTCTCTCTCCTTCCCCTCTCTTCCCCTTCCTCTCTCTCTCCTTCCCCTCTCTCTCCTTCCCCTCTCTCCTTCCCTCTCTTTCTCTTTCTCCCTTCTCTCTCCTTCCCCTCTCTCCTTCCCTCTCTCTCCTTCCCCTCTCTCCTTCCCCTCCCTCTCCTTCCCCTCTCTCCTTCCCCTCTCTCTCTTTCCCCTCTCTCCTTCCCCTCTCTCTCCTTCCCTCTCTCCTTCCCCTCCCTCTCCTTCCCCTCTCTCCTTCCCCTCTCTCTCCTTCCCCTCTCTCTTCCCCTCTCTCTCCTTCCCCTCTCTCTCCTTCCCCTCTCTCTCCCCTTCCCCTCTCTCCTTCCCCTCTCTCTCCTTCCCTCTCTCCTTCCCCTCTCTCTCCTTCCCCTCTCTCCTTCCCCTCTCTCCTTCCCCTCTCTCCTTCCCTCTCCTTCCCCTCTCTTCCCCTCTCTCTTCCCACTCTTCCCCTCTCTCTCCTTCCCCTCTCTCCTTCCTCTCCCCTTCCCTCTCTCTTTCCCCTCTCTCCTTCCCCTCTCTCTCCTTCCCCTCTCTCCTTCCCCTCTCTCTCCTTCCCCTCTCTCTCCTTCCCTCTCTCTCTCCTTCCCCTCCTCTCCTTCCCCTCTCTCTCCTTCCCCTCTCCCTTCCCTCTCTCTCCCTTCCCCTCTCTCTCCTTCCCCTCTCTCCTTCCCCTCTGTCTCCTTCCCCACTCTCCTTCCCCTCTCTCTCCTTCCCCTCTCTCCTTCCTCTCTCTCCTTCCCCTCTCTTCCTCTCTCCTTCCCCTTTCTCCTTCCTCTCTCTCTCCTTCCCCCCTCTCTCCTTCCCCCTTCCCTCTCTCCTTCCCCTCTCTCTCCTTCCCCTCTCTTTCCTTCCCCCCTCTCTCCTTCCCTCTCTCTCCTTCCCCTCTCTCTCCTTCCCTCTTCCCCTCCTCTCCCCTTCCCCTCTCCCTTCCCCTCTCTCCTTCCCCTCTCTCTCCTTCCCCTCTCTCCTTCCCCTCTCTCTCCCTTCCCTTCCCTCTCTCTCCTTCCCCTCTCTCTTCCTTCCCCTCTCTCCTTCCCTCTCTCTCCTTCCCTCTCTCTCCCCTCCTTCCCCTCTCTCTCCTTCCCCTCTCTCTCCTTCCCCTCTCTCCTTCCCCTCTCTCCTTCCCCCTCTCTCCTTCCCCTCTCTCCCCTTCCCTCTCTCTCCTTCCCCTCTCTCTCCTTCCCCTCTCTCCTTCCCCTCTCTCTCCTTCCCTTCTCTCTCTTCCCCTCTCTCCTTCCCCTCTCTCCCCTCTCTTCCCCCTCTCTCCTTCCCCTCCTCCCCTCTCTCTCTTCCCCTCTCTCCTTCCCCTCTCTCCTTCCCCTCTCTCTCTTTCCCCTCTCTCCTTCCCCTCTCTCTCTTCCCCTCTCTCCTTCCCCTCCCTCTCCTTCCCTTCTCTCTCCTTCCCCTCTCTCTCCTTCCCCTCTCTCTCTTTCCCCTCTCTCCTTCCCCTCTCTCTCCTTCCCTCTCTCCTTCCCCTCTCTCCTTCCCCTCTCTCCTTCCCCTCTCTCCTTCCTCTCTTACCTTCCCCTCTCTCTCCTTTCCCTCTCTCCCTCCCCTCTCTCCTTCCCCTCTCTCCTTCCTTCCCCTTCTCTCTCTCCTTCCCCTCTCTTTCCTTCCCCTCTCTCTCTCTTTCCCCTCTCTCCTTCCCCTCTCTCCTTCCCCTCCTTCCCCTCTCTCCTTCCCCTCTCTCTCCTTCCCCTCTCTCCTTCCCCTCTCTCTCCTTCCCCTCTCTCCTTCCCCTCTCTCCTTCCCCTCTCTCTCCTTCCCCTCTCTCTCCTTCCCCTCTCTCCTTCCCCTCTCTCTCTTTCCCCTCTCTCCTTCCCCCTCTCTCCTTCCCTCTCTCTCCTTCCCCTCTCTCCTTCCCCTCCCCTCTCTCTTCCCCTCTCTCCTTCCCCTCTCTCTCCTTCTTCCCCTCTCTCTCTTTCCCCTCTCTCTCCTTCCCCTCTCTCTCCTTCCCCTCTCTCCCTTCCCCTCTCTCTCCTTCCCCTCTCTCCTTCCCCTCTCCTTCCTCTCTTACCTTCCCCTCTCTCTCCTTCCCCTCTCTCTCCTTCCCCTCTCTCCTCTCCTTCCCCTCTCTCCTTCCCCTATCTCTCCTTCCCCTCTCTCCTTCCCCTTTCTCTCCTTCCCCCTCTCTCTCCTTCCCCTCCTCTCCTTCCCCTCTCTCCTTCCCTTCCCCCTCCCTTCTCTCTCCTTCCCCTATCTCTCCTTCCCCTCTCTCCTTCCCCTCTCTCCTTCCCCTCTCTCTCCTTCCCCTCTCTCTCCTTCCCCTCTCTCTCCTTCCCCTCTCTCTCTTCCCCCCTCTCTCCTTCCTCTCTCTCTCCTTCCCCTCTCTCTCCTTCCCCTCTCTCCTTCCCCTCTCTCTCTTTCCCTCTCTCCCTCCCTCCTTCCCTCTCTCTTCCCCTCTCTCTCCTTCCCCTCTCTCCTTCCCCTCTCTCCTTCCCCCTCTCTCTTCCCCTCTCTCCTTCCCCTCTCTCTTCCTTCCCCTCTCTCTCCTTCCCCTCTCTCCTTCCCCTTCTCCTTCCCCTCTCTCCTTCCCCTCTCTCTCCTTCCCCTCTCTCTCCTTCCCCTCTCTCTCCTTCCCCTCTCTCTCCTTCCCCTCTCTCCTTCCCCCTCTCTCTCCTTCCCCTCTCTCCTTCCCCTCTTCCCCTCTCTCCTTCTCCTTCCCCCTCTCTCCTTCCCCTCTCCCCTCCCTCTCTCTCCCTTCCCTCTCTCTCCTTCCCTCTCTCTCTCCTTCCTCCTTCCCTCTCCTTCCCCTCTCTCCTTCCCCCTCTCTCTCCTTCTCTCTCCTTCCCCTCTCTCCTTCCCCTCTCTCCCTCCCCTCTCTCTCCTTCCCTATCTCTCCTTCCCCTCTCTCCTTCCCCTCTCTCTCCTTCCCCTATCTCTCCTTCCCCTATCTCTCCTTCCCCTCTCTCCTTCCCCTCTCTCCTTCCTCTCTCTCTCCTTCCCCTCTCTCTCCTTCCCCGCTCTCCTTCCTCTCTCTCTGGCATTAAAGTTGCTTGTTTTGGCTGATGAAGTGTTGGCCTTCCGGAAAACACTGGGACATTTACAGGAGATTCCAAGCTGTGTACACACACACACACACACACACACGCACGCACCCTCACACACGCACACACACACGCACGCACCCTCACACACGCACACACACACTCACACACGCACACACAGGTTGCACTGGCATTCCAAAAACACGGCACATCAGAAAAAGGAATTTTCCACAAGGATCAAAGTTCTGTTTTAATAGCAAACAAAACTTCTATAATATTTACTGAATGATATTGGTTTTGGACCATGCATACAGGCCTCCTGTTGTCGTCTAACCTCCATGACACTGGCTCGGATATCATATGTTTCCCAGTTAGGCAACAGAACTGAACTTCTCATTCAGCCAACTTCATACATTCCATAGTGTGTGGCGGATTTTGGCTCTGTCAGCTAGATGGGCCTGTTCATCAACTAAGTTTCACTTGCAGAAAGACATGGAGGCTCAAACACACACACACACACACACAAACAGACATACACACACACACAGTGGCCTTCCCGGAACAGGAGTAGTCACCTCAGTGCTACAGGTAGAGAGGGTAGGAGGGAGAAACAGAGTTGTATTTAGTAGAAGACAGAACAGTGAGACACTTGTTCTGAGACTAAACAGTCTCTCTCTCTCTCTCCCCTGCTCTCTCTCTCTCTCCCTCCCTCCCCCCTGCTCTCTCTCTCTCTCTCTCTCCCCTGCTCTCTCTCTCTCTCTCTCCCCTCCCTCCCCCTACTCACTCTCTCCCTCCCTCCCCCTGCTCTCTCTCTCTCTCTCTCTCTCTCCCTCCCCCCCCTGCTCTCTCTCCCCTGCTCTCTCTCTCTCTCCCTCCCTCCCCCCTACTCTCTCTCTCCCTCCCTCTCCCTCCCTCCCCCTGCTCTCTCTCTCTCTCTCTCTCTCTCTCTCTCTTTCTCCCCACCCCCTGCTCTCTCTGTCTCTCTCTCTCTCCCCATCTCTCTCTCTCTCACTCTTTCTCCCCACCCTCTCTCTCTCCCCATCGCTCACTCTTTCTCTCTCGCGCTCTCCCTCAGACGGGGCTGATGGTGGCGTGTTACCAGGGTTACGTTGATGTTGTCATAGCGCTGGCCCAGTGTTCTCACCTGGATGTCAATTGGCAGGACAAGGAGGGGAACACTGCCCTCATCACCGCTGCCCAGGCAGGTAGGACACACACACACCTACACACTCACCCGCATGCGCGTACACACACACACACACACTTCAAAAAGGTTCATTGCCCTCTCTTTATCTCTCTCTCTCTCCCTCATTCCTCTCTCTCTCCCTCATTCCTCTCTCTTTCCCCCATTCCTCTCTCTCTCCCTCATTCCTCTCTCTCTCCCTCATTCCTCTCTCTCTCCCTCATTCCTCTCTCTCTCCCTCATTCCTCTCTCTTTCCCTCATTCCTCTCTCTCTCCCTCATTCCTCTCTCTCTCCCTCATTCCTCTCTCTTTCCCTCATTCCTCTCTCTTTCCCTCATTCCTCTCTCTCTCCCTCATTCCTCTCCCTTTCCCTCAATCCTCTCTCTCTCCCCCTCATCCTCTCTCTTTCCCTCATTCTCTCTCTCTCTCTCCCTCATTCCTCCCTCTCTTTCCCTCATTCCTCTCTCTCTCCCTCATTTCTCTCTCTTTCCCTCATTCCTCTCTCTCTCCCTCATTCCTCTCTCTTTCCCTCATGCCTCTCTCTCTCCCTCATTCCTCTCCCTTTCCCTCAATCCTCTCTCTCTCCCTCATCCTCTCTCTTTCCATCATTCCTCTCTCTCTCCCTCATTCCTCTCTCTTTCCCTCATTCCTCTCTTTCCCTCATTCCTCTCTCTCTCCCTCATTCCTCTCTCTCTCTCATTCCTCTCTCTCTCCCTCATTCCTCTCTTTCCCTCATTCCTCTCTCTCTCCCTCATTCCTCTCTCTTTCCCCATTCCTCTCTCTCTCTTTCCCTCATTCCTCTCTCTCTCTTTCCCTCATTCCTCTCTCTCTCCCTCATTCCTCTCTCTCTTCCATCATTCCTCTCTCTCTCCCTCATTCCTCTCTTCTCTCTCCCTCATTCTCATTCCTCTCTCTTTCCCTCATTCCTCTCTCTCTCCCTCTCTCTCTCTCTCTCCCTCATTCCTCTCTCTCTCTCTCATTCCTCTCTCTCTCCCTCATTCCTCTCTTTCCCTCATTCCTCTCTCTCTCCCTCATTCCTCTCTCTTTCCCTCATTCCTCTCTCTCTCCCTCATTCCTCTCTCTCCCTCATTCATCTCTCTCTCTCTCCCTCATTCCTCTCTCTTTCCCTCATTCCTCTCTCTTTCCCTCATTCCTCTCTCTCTCCCTCATTCCTCTCTCTTTCCCTCATTCCTCTCTCCCTCATTCCAGGTCACATAATGATCAGTAACTACCTGTTGAACTACTTCCCTGGTCTGGACATAGAGAGGAGGAACTGTCATGGCTTCACTGCTCTGATGAAGGCTGCTATGCAGGGCAAGGTGGAGTGTGTACGAGCCCTGATGCTAGCAGGTACTTACACAGATGGACACAAACAAATTACTTTACTTTCACTTATATTTCAATATTTAACTTCAAACAGTAACTTCTAGCATGAATAACATCCACCACCAGTAAGGTGATATCTTCAGGATGTCGTCATACATTCTTCTCCTCATGCCTTTCCTTCTCCTCCTCTCCTCTGTAAGGAGCTGACATGGAGACGAGAGACTTTGGTCGTAAGCTGACCTCCAGAGAGTGGGCGCTCTTCACGGGACGCTACGAAACCGCCTGGGCCATGACACGCCTTCTCTCCCGACCCTGTCCTTATCAACTGTGTGACGCTTACAGGTAGACTCAACTTTATGAGTAATGTTGATGAATGATGAGGATGACAATAATGATGATGGTGAGGATGATAATGATGATGATGGTGATGATGATGATAATAATGATGGTGATATTGATGAGGATGATAATAAGGATGATGGTGATGATAATAATGATGATGGTGATGAGGATGATAATAATGATGATGGTATGGGGATGATAATGATGATGATGGTGATGAGGATGATAATTGTGATATTGATGAGGATGATAATAATGATGATGGTGATGAGGGTGATATTGATGAGGATGTTGTTGGTGGTGGTGATGATTCTTATCATTATATAATGTCATCGATATAATTGAACATGGTTATATTTCCAATCATATTATTTCCTAATCTGATATTATTGTTATGGTCCAGAGTGGCCCCAGCTGGTTTCTCTAATAGCTAATGCCCCGGAGGCTGTGTGTAGCTTGACATACTTCATAGAGTACTACCACTATTACTAGCTAAGTCATTATATTCATGTAATTGTATAATTGTTCCAGTCCAGAGTGGCCTCAGCTGGCGTCTCTAGTATCTAAGGCCCGGGAGCCTCGAGGCTGTATGCAGCGTATATCAGACACCATACGAAACGCTCTGACATTCGCTAACATCACAGAGCCTGACGACGAAGGAGTCTTAGATCACCTAGTCACCGTGACAACAGCCCTAGGGAGCCCCTTTGTGGCACTGGCGTGTACCACCGTGAGTTAGAAACTTCTGTTTCTTCTTTCTTCCTCTTTTCATCTTTCTACTATTTAACCTTTCTCTCTGTCTTTGTCGCTCCCTCTCTCTGGCTTTATGTTCTCATTGCTCCCTCCCCCTCCTTATGTATACCTTTGTTCTTACTCTCTAGGTGTGTCCGTCAAGCCCGCCCTGCGTGGGTAAACGTCGCTTCTCCGTCCCGGAGATTCTCCGACGCCAACGGGCCAAAGAACTGAAAACCCAGAACCCTGAGAGGCTCGACGACCACCGCAAACTCTTCCAGAATTCACGGGTCACTCTGGTGCCTAAACCTCCAAAGGATCGGCGGTCCAGCCTCCCGCCGCAGAACAAAAGCCCCACCACGACTAACCCGGGTACGGTGTCTGGGTCTGGGGCCGTTTCCTCGGTGGCCCTGCGTAGAGCTAGCCTGCTGCCCCTGGGTATGGTGAGACGTAGTAGTGTACGGCCAGGGCTGTCCATTCCCAAGGTGAGAATCACTAAGGCCCCAACGCCAACCTATGAACCTGAGAGAGTCCGCAGGAAGAGCAGCTTTAAAGACGGTGGGGGCAACTTCCTGCAGCTCCCAAAGTGGAGGTATAAAGAACTGAAGGAGGAGAGGAAGAGAGCGGAGGAGGCAGATAGGAGGAGGGTGGAGGTGGCCACGAGACGGCACCTGGCTGTCGGGAAGAGGAAATGACCCCACAAGAGGAAGTGATGTCACTCCACCCTTTCCTCCACTGTTGCCAGGCCAGTAGATAGTGTTCAAGGGGGTTGGATACTTGAAATGTTTGATGTTAACTTATTTTCGTATTTATTTTGCTTTCTTTGGAGTAAAAGTGACAGCGCTTTATTTTGTAATGCATTTCCTTCACAAAATCAGCAGTATTTTAATAGGGTGATTTCTGTATTACCTGGCACTTACCCAGGTTACAAACCCATATGACCTGACTGACTACAGATAATGTTTCACTGATATATCTGACGCATCACAAATGGAAACGTTCTTGCCTAAAATGACACAATAAGCATCAGGGAAGGGTTTGAATGGGACAAATAAGAAGGGTTACAATATTGCGTAGCCTATAAAACCATTGAGTAAGCCTACCAGCATGTCAAACTGATTTACCGCCAAAGATAAACATAACCTTTATTTTATAAGCAATGGCATTTGTCTGAGCAATAATAGTTTCTTTTTAGATAGGCACCATGGTATGTTTATATTGGCTTTTTGAAAGCTTTTTTAATTCTGTGAATGTATTTTGCATATAGATTGTACCGAAAGGTTGCTGGATCGAATCCCCAAGCTGACAAGGTAAAAATCTGTCGTTCTACCCCTGAGCAAGGCAGTTAACCCACTGTTCCCCGGGCGCCGAAGGCGTGGATGTGGATTATGGCAGCACTTCCACACCTCTCTGATTGAGGGGTTGGGTTAAATGCAGAAGACATTTCAGTTGAATGCATTCTGCTGTACACCTGACTAGGTATCCTCCTTTCCGTTTCATCAGGTATTGTCAATAAGAGATATAAAAGGTGGCTTTTTTTAATCCCTTTTTATTATCTACTAAAGTAGACACATTAAGAGAATGTGAATGAAATGGGTTTTAAAGTCTGAAAGAAATATCCCAACACTGCACTGTTGTGATGTGACACTTATGGGCTCTAGTCAGTCCGTATCGCTGAAAGCATTACGGATTATGCGAGACATTTTAAGGTCATTTCCGATTGAGCCGACATATGCAGTGTTTACCGTGAATGCAGCCGCTGCTAATACGAGAACATTGCTTTTGCATCACTTCCATGATACGGATTGAATAGAGCGCATTATCTAGCATGTGGGGGGGAAACTGGAACAATATCCTGAAATGTTTGCATATTATGAATGAGATCTACAAATTGCTACACTGACCTCAGATCAGAGTGCTTAATACAAACGTGTACTTCGATGACAAAAAGACAGAACAGAGGTCATAAGAGTAAGGAACTATTCCATGTAACTTGGTTCAGACATTTAATAGAAAATTGATGAAAATAGCTGGGAGGTATGAACATAAACAGCAACTGGAAAGCACTGATATTATATTATTATGGTAGGGATTGAAGAGAAGATCATTTCACGGTAATAACCCCAAGGACAGGACAGGAAGCTTTAAGTGCAATCTTCAAGTGTGTCTAATAGCCATGGTGATCAGTTGCTGTGGCGTTACCAGGGGGCAGTGGTTGGCCAAATAATAATGTCTGTAAATAAATGGAGCGGGCTATGCAGGAGTGTAACACTGAAATGCTTCCCAGTGGAAGGTAATCTTAACTTGAAAATGACAAAGTGCATATTTCGACTCGCCCCCAGACATATCGCTAAACACTCTAGACAAATTCTGTTTGCCCCATCTCCTCAAAGTGTTCACTGGTGGAAACTCCCTAAACACTCTGCTTATACAGTTGAAGTCAGAAGTTTACATACACTTAGGTTGGAGTCATTAAAACTCATTTTTCAACCACTCCACAAATTTGTTAACAAACTATAGTTTTGGCAGGTCAGTTAGGACATCTACTTTGTGCATGACAGAAGTAATTTTTTCAACAATTGTTTAGACAGATTATTTCACTATCACAAATCCAGTGGATCAGAAGTTTACATACACTAAGTTGACTGTGCCTTTAAACAGCTTGGAAAATTCCAGAAAATGATGGCATGGCTTTAGAAGCATCTGATAGGCTAATTGACATCATTTGAGTCAATTGGAGGTGTTCCCGTGGATGTATTTCAAGGCCTACCTTCAAACTCAGTGACCCTTTGTTTGACATCATTGGAAAATCAAAAGAAATCAGCCAAGACCTCAGCAAAAATAATTGTAGACCTCCACAAGTCTGATTCATCCTTGTGAGCAATTTCCAAATGCCTGAAGGTACCACGTTCATCTGTACAAACAATAGTACGCAAGTATAAACACCATGGGACCACGCAGCCGTCATACCTGTCAGGAAGGAGACGCCTTCTGTCTCCTAGAGATGAACGTACTTGTGTGAAAAGTGCAAATCAATCCCAGAACAACAGCAAAGGCCCTTGTGACATTTCACATTCTTAAAATAAAGTGGTGATCCTAACTGACCTACGACAGGGCATTTTGACTAGGATTAAATATCAGGAATTGTAAAGAACTGAGTTTAAATGTATTTCGCTAAGGTGTATGTAAACTTCCGACTTCAACTGTATTTTTAGTTGATGTGTGAACAAGTGTACACTTCTCTCAGGAACCCACACTGTTTTACAGATTCACTACATGTTTACAAGACTGTTGGTTTGTTTGTTCGAGTGGTGATGGAACCACAAGGGGACCAAAAATATCCAGGCCAAATATTCTACAGAATTCTTGTTTTATGGTGAATAAAACCCAAACTGTTTTACAAGCTCTACTGTTTGTGTGTGTTTGCATAGTTTCCTGATAAGTACCAGGTAACAGCCAGTGGAAACAGGCATGTAAAACCCATTGTTATGAAGGGAGAGGGATAGGCTATAGACAAAAGCCTTCAGATAATATTGAGGTCACTCTTTTGAGCAGCTGCTGTCTGAGATGGTCACCTGGGATTATAAACCCTGAGATGTGGTCAGCACTTCTGTCAGCCTGGAAAATCTCCCTCTGCAAATCCACCTCCTAACAGCAGATTTAAAATCAGATTAGCCAAAACCCAATCCTATCCAGAGCAGGGGTAGGAAACACAAGTTGGTACACTCTGCTGGAAGACAGGGGTATTGCAGGCCACACTCATGGTATTGCAGGCTAGGCTCAATTCACTCTATGAAAAGAGACATGATCACTGATTTAGGAAATTAGCATGATAAGCATTTAGAAATAAGCATAAAACCTATTTTATCTGGTATTTAGTCCTTAAGTATCAGTGCTCATGAAGGAATGCGCACTGATAGATTGTAGAATATTAGGACATAGCATCAGTATCAGAGTAGAGGTCTATATCAGTAGTACTTTGTGTCAAGCTCACACAGTTCTGTTCACCCTATCAAATGTCAGATAGCCCTGTGTTTGTGTAAAGAAACATGCAGGCCTTGACCAACTAGGATTAGGGTTGAACCATGTGGCCATGAGGCTAGGGTTCGGGTTGAGACTAGGATTAGATTTGAACCATGTGGTCATGAAGCTAGGGTTTGGGTTGAGACTAGGATTAGGGTTGAACAATGCGATCATGAAGCTAGGGTTTGGGTTGAGACTAGGATTAGGGTTGAACCATGTGATCATGAAGCTAGGGTTTGGGTTGAGACTAGGATTAGGGTTGAACCATGTGGTCATGAAACTAGGGTTGAGACTAGGATTAGGGTTGAACCATGTGGTCATGAAGCTAGGGTTGAGACTAGGATTAGGGTTGAACCAGGATGTGGACATGAAGCTAGGGTTGAGGCTAGGGCTGAACCAGGATGTGGACAGGAAGTTAGGGTTGAGGGTTAGCGTTGAACCGAAATGTGGACATGAAGCTAGGGTTAGGGTTGTGGTTGAACCGGGAGATTGCCTTGAAGCTAGGGTTAGGGTTGAGCCGGGATATTGCCTTGAAGCTAGGGTTAGGGTTGAACCGGGATGTGGACACTAAGCTAGGGTTAGGGTTGAACCGGGATATTGCCTTGAAGCTAGAGTTGAGCCGGGATGTGGACACTAAGCTAGGGTTAGGGTTGAACCGGGATATTGCCTTGAAGCTAGGGTTGAACCGGGATGTGGACACTAAGCTAGGGTTATGGTTGAGGCAAGGGTTCCCGCTAAGCACCTCTTTTCCTGTCTTCAATTCCTAAAAATCAACCCATAGCCACTAAGCACCATATCGAGATGTGAAAGGAATGGAAAGGTATCGGGAATCTGGTTGAGGTAAAGGAGGGCAGAGAGATGGAGGGGATAGGAGAGAGAGGGAGGGGTGTAGCTTGTGTTCATACCATGTTGTATAGATAGTATATGTAGATTGTGTTTCATACTGTTGTGTAGATAGTATTCACACCCCTCGAGTTTTTCCATATTTTGTGTTACAGCCTGAATTAAATGTATTAAATTTAGATTATTTTCTATCTGCACATAATGTCAAAGTTAATTACACTATATATGCAAAAGTATGTGGACACACTTTCAAAATTAGTGGATTCTGCTATTTCAGCCACACCAATTTCTGACAGGAGAATAAATTAGTGCTCACAGCCAAACAATTTCCATAGACAAACAATGGCAGTAGAATGGCCTTACTGAAAAGCTCAGTGACTTTCAATGTGGCACCGTCACAGGATGCCACCTTTCCAACAAGTCAGTTGGGCAAATTTCTGTCCTGCTAGAGCTGCCCCGGTCAACTGTTCGTGCGGTTATTGTGAAGTGGAAACGTCTAGGGGCAACAGCGGCTCAGCCACAAAATGGTAGGCCACAAGCTCACGCAATATAACCACCGAGTGCTGAAATGCATAAAAATCATCTGTCCTCGGTTGCAACACTCACACCCGAGTTCCAAACTACCTCTGGAAGCAACGTTAGCACAATAATTGTTTGTTGGGAGCTTCATGAAATGGGTTTCCGTGGCCGTACACAAGCCTAAGATCACCATGAGCGATGCCAAGCATCGGTGTAAAGCTCGCCGCCATTGGACTCCGAAGCAGTGGAAACGCGTTCTCTGCAGTGATGAATCACACTTCACCACCTGGCAGTCCAACAGACAAATCTTTGGTGGATGCCAGGAGAACGCTACCTGAATAGTGCCCACTGTAAAGTGTGGTGGAGGAGGAATAATGGTTTGGGCTAGGACCCTTAGTTTCAGTGAAGCATACAATGACATTCTAGACGATTCTGTGCTTCCAAGTTTGTGGCAAGTTCGGGAAAGGCCCTTTCCTGTTTCAGCATGACAATGCCCCCATGCAATAAGTCAGGTCCATACAGAAATGGACTGTCGAGATTGGAGTGGAAGAACTTGACACTATCGAACATCTTTGGGATATATTAGAACGCAGACTGCGAGCCAGGCCTTAATCGCCCAACGTCAGTGCCAACCTCACTAACACTCTTGTGGCTGAATGGAAGCAAGTCCTCACAGCAATGTTCCAACATCTAGTGGAAAGCCTCCCCAGAAGAGTAGAGGCTGTTATAGCAACAAAGGGGGGGACCAACTCCATATTAATGCCCATGATTTTGGAATGAGATGTTCGACGAGCAGGTGTCCACATACACCAATAGTATGTCCAACATTTTTTTAAATTAACTATAAATGAAAAGCTGAAATGTCGAGTCAAGTATTCAACCCTTGTTATTGTAAGTCTAAATTAGTTCAAAAACTAAAAATGTGCTTAACACGTCACATAAGTTGCATGGACTCACTGTGTGCAATAATAGTGTTTCGTGACTACCTCATATCTGTACGCCACACATACAATTATCTGTCCCTGAGTCGAGCAGTGAATTTCAAACAGATTCAACCAAAGACCAGGGAGGTTTTCCAAAGCCTCGCAAGGAACGGCACCTATTGGTAGATGGGTAAAAACACAAAAAGCATGGTGAAGTTAATAATTACACTTTGGATGATGTATCAATACACCCAGTCACTACAAAGATACAGGCATCCTTCCTAGGTTGCATGAGAGGGAGGAAACCATTCAGGGATTTCACCTTGAGGCCAATAGTGACTTCAAAACAGTTAGAGTTTAATGGCTGTGATACGAGAAAACTGAGGATGGATCAACATTATAGTAACTCCACAATACTAACCTAAATGACAGAGTGAAAAGGAAGCCTGTATAGAATATAAATATTCCAAAGCATGCATCCTGTTTGCAATAAGGCACTAAAGTAAAACTGTAAAAAATGTGGCTAAGAAATTCACTTTATGTCCTGAATACAAAGCGTTATATTTGGGGCAAATCCAACACGTCACTAAGTACCGCGCATCACATTTTCAAGCATGTGGTGGCTGCATCAGGTCATCGGCAAGGACTAGGTGGGAAAACAACAGAATAAAGCTATGCACAGGAAAAATCCTAGAGGAAACCTGCTTCAGTACGCTTTCTAGTCACTGGGACACAAATTCACCTTTCAGCAGGACAATAAGCTAAAACACAAGACCAAATTTACACTGGAGTTGTTAACCAAGACATTAAATGCTCCTGAGTAGCCTAGTTACAGTTTTCACTTCAAATAGGCTTGAAAATCTATGGCAAGACCTGAAAATGGATGTCTAGCAATAATCAACAACCAACTTGACTGAGCTTGAATCATTTAAGACTAATGTGCAAATATCGTACAATCCAGGTGTGTAAAGCGCTTAGATTTACCCAGAAAGACAGATGTAATCGCTGCCAAATGTGAATTTAACATGTATTGACTCAGGGGTGTGAATACTTATGTACAGTAAATGTGATATCTGTATTTAATTTGCAAACATTTCTGAAGACATGTATTAATTATGAAGTAATGTGTGCAATGCCTTTGAATTCAGGCTGTAACACACCAATGTGGCATAAGTTAAGGGGTATGAATACTTTCTGAAGGCAGCATGTGTGTAGAGTTTAGAAAGAGATATGCAGGTCACAGAGCTCAATACACAACGGTTCCATTTGTTCATGGATAACACAGAATATTACATAATACATCCAGTAACAACGAAGACATAACAATGATTTTAAAGTTAAATCTTTATTCATGACAACCACACCTAATGCTTAAGTCCACTCACTGACTAAGGACTTTACTCAAGAAACAAACTGAGTAAAATAAAAAATATATATTTTTAAACTTTATTAAATAAACTTAGGAAATTACTCCTTCTTGCCTAAATGCATTTCCCTGGAACCCTGAAATGTGGTGTTGACAATAACCACACTTGAAATGAAGGAGGATTGTGTGTATAGTCTATGACATTTCCCTTAGAACTACACTGAACAAAAATACAAACGCAACATGTAAAGTTTTGGTCCTATGATTCATTAGCTAAAAAAATAAAATCTCAGAAATGTTCCATATGCACAAAAAGCTTATTTCTCTCATATTTTGTGCAAAACTGTGTTTCCACCCCTGTTAGTAAGCATTTCTCCTTTACCAAGATAATGCAGCCACCAGACAGGGGTGGCATATCAAGAAGCTGATTAATAAACAGCCTGATCATTACACAGGTGCACCTTGTGCTGGGGACAATAAAAGGCCACTTTAAAATGTGCAGTTGTGTACACAACACAATGCCACAGATGTCTCTAGTTTTTAGGGAGCGTGACATTGGCCTGCTGACTGCAGGAATATCCACCAGAGCTGTTGCCAGAGAATTGGATGTGCATTTCTCTACCATAAACTGCCTTCAATGTTGTTTGAGACAATTTGGCAATCTGTCCAACCGTCCTCACAACCGCAGACCATGTGTAACCACTCCTGCCCAGGACCTCCACACCCAGCTTCTTCACCTGGGGGGTGCTGAGGAGTATTTCTGGACTGTAATAAAGCCCGTTTTTGAGAAAATCTCATTCAGATTGGCTGGGCCTGGCTCCCCAGTGGGTGTGCCTGGCTCCCCAGTGGGTGTGCCTGGCTCCCCATGGCTACACCCCTGCCCAGTCATGTGAAATCCATAGATTAGGTCCTAATTAATTTATTTCCATTGACTGATGATTATATAAACTCAGCAAAAAAAAAAAAAAGTCTTTTTTTTAGGACCCTGTCTTTCAAAGATGATTCGTAAAAATACAAATAACTTCACAGATCTTCATTGTAAAGGGTTTAAACACCGTTTCACCATGCTTGTTCAATGAACCATAATTAATGAACATGCACCTGTGGAACGGTCGCTAAGACACTAACAGCTTACAGACCATAGGCAATTAAGGTCAGAGACATAAACATTTAGGACACTAAGAGGCCTTTCCCTGCTCATCTGCGTGAATGTGCCTTAGGCATGCTGCAAGGAGGCATGAGGACTGCAGATGTGGCCAGGGCAATAAATTGCAATGTCCGTACTGTGAGATGCCTAAGACAGCGCTACAGGGAGACAGGACGGACAGCTGATCGTCCTTGCAGTGTCAGACCACGTCTAACAACACCTGCACAGGATCGGTACATCCGAACATCACACCTGCGGGACAGGTACAGGATGGCAACAACAAGTGCCCGAGTTACACCAGGAATGCACAATCGCTCAGTCAGTGCTGACTGTCCGCAATAGGCTGAGAGAGGCTTGACAGGTCTTATAGGCCTGTTGTAAGGCAGGTCTTCACCAGAAACAACGTTGCCTATGAGCACAAACCCACCGTCGCTGAAACAGACAAGACTGATAAAAAGTGCTCACTGACAAGTCGCGGTTTTGTCTCACCAGAGATGATGGTCAGATTTGCGTTTATCGTCGAAGGAATGAGCGTTACACCAAGGCCTGTACTCTGGAGAGGGTTCGATTTGGAGGTAGAGGGTCTGTCATGGTCTGGGGCGGTGTGTCACAGCATCATCGGACTGAGCTTGTTGTCATTGCAGGCATTCCCAATGCTGTGCACTACAGGGAAGACATCCTCCTCCCTCATGTTGTACCCTTCCTGCAGGCTCACCTTGACATGACCCTCCAGCATGACAATGCCACCAGCCATACTGCTCGTTCTGTGCGTGATTTCCTGCAAGACAGCCATGGCCAGTGAAGAGCCTGGATCTCAATCCCATTGAGCACGTCTGGGACCTGTTGGATCGGAGGGTGAGGGCTAGGGCCATTCCCCACAGAAATGTCTGGAAACTTGCAGTTGCCTTCGTGAAAGAGTGGGGTAACATCTCACAGCAAGAACTGGCAAATCTGGTGCAGTCCATGAGGAGGAGGTGCACTGCAGTACTGGCCACACCAGATACTGACTGTTACTTTTGACCTCCCCTTGTTCAGGGACACATTATTCCATTTCTGTTAGTCACGTCTGTGGAACTTGTTCAGTTTATGTCTCAGTTGTTGAATCTTGTTATGTCCAGACAAATATTTACACATGTTAAGTTTGCTGAAAATAAACGCATTTAACAGTGCGAGGACGAAATCGTTGCATTTATATTTCTGTTCAGTATAATAACCCAAGTATGAGGAGAGTGGGATCACATGGAATGCTTAACAGGGGATTCCCTGGTAACCTGAGCACTTATGGTAATTGGTTGCATGCTTAATTGATTGGTTGTCCAGTTCTTTGATTGGTTTGTGGTTGTTGTGTTGGTCGGTAGGCTGCTGTGATAGGTTGGCTGATGTGGTTCATTGATGATGCGTTGCATTGGCTTGCCCTTAGTCACAGATTTAGGATCAGTTTCGCCTCCTCAAATCCTTACTTAACCATTGGATGGGGGTAAACACAAAACTGACCGTAGAGCTGTGTCTGGGAAGATTGCTGGCGCCTTGTGGGGCCAACTGTAGCAGAGTTAGCGGAGGGATGGTAAGCTTGGCGGTAGCCTCACTTGCGGGGCTGGTGGATTTGCTGGGTGAGGTGCTGGTTCTGGGGCATCTTGGTGACAGACGGCTGGGGCTTCTGGTGAGCTACCTGGGCTGCCGCCGGGGTGAAGTCCTTATCACCCTGAGAACACAACCACACACATCCACTTAGTACAGGTGTGTTACAGTACAAAAGGTGTTTACACACACACACACACACACACACACACACACACACACACACACACACACACCTACATATTTTCCTCAAGCTACAGGCCTTTTAGTCAGAGCCCTATAGCTTCAATACATCACACTGGCCTTAGTGCTCCTCCAAGCATCCAGCAGCACCTGTGTGTGGTGTCTATCACTTGTATGTCTACATGCAGTCTCTCCTGGTGTGCAGATCTGTTTGACCCCCAGTCTGTTCTAAATATTCTGGCTCTCTGATTAATTACCACAGGGATGCTGTGTGTGTGTGAGTGTGTGTATACACACAGTAGAATCCAGTACAGAGACCTAAGAGAGTAAATCCATTTGATTTCAATCACTTTTTGGCTGAACCCCTTTTGATTTGAACGAATCCTTCCATACATATTTTCCCATTGTAGAAGTCCTCAGAACGTGACCTTTTGGACCTTAGAGATAAAAGGTGCTGAAAGTTGAGCCATTTTGCATTCCCCACCATGCCATGAGACATCCATGTCTTCATCACTGGAGAAGATAAATGGCTGAGATTGCCATCATTTTAAAAGCTTACAAACAGGGTTGTCAAACTATTTTATTTATATATATATATATATATATTTTTTTTTTTGAAAGTAAAAATGTAACCTTAAATAGGTAAATTATCAAAAAATAATGTTGTAGCTTAGAACCTATTTTACATCGTATGAGGTTATGTTGTGCTCGCCATCGGTTGAGATACATGCTCTTGATACATGCCCCCGACACACAACTGCTCAAAAGTTTTAGGACACCTACTCATTCAAGGGTTTCTTTATTTGTACTATTTTCTACATTGTAGAATAATAAAGACATCAAAACGATTTAAATAACACATATGGAATCATGTAGTAACCAAAAAAGTGTTATACACATAAACAAATCTTTTTTTTATATTTGAGATTCTTCAAAACAGCCACCCTTTGCCTTGACAGCTTAGCACACTCTTGGCATTCTCTCAACCAGCTTCATGTTAACTGGAATGCATTCCAATTAACAGGTGTGCCTTGTTAAAAGTTCATTTGTGGAATTTCTTTCCTTCTTAATGCGTTTGAGTCAATCAATTGTGACAAGGTAGGGGGGGCGGGGTATACAGAATAGAGGTTGACTGATTATGATTTTTCAACACCTATACCGATTATTGGAGGACCAAACAAAGCCGATAACGATTAATCAGCCAATTTTTTTAATGAATTTGTAATAATGACAATTACAATAATACTGAATAAACTTATTTTAACTTAATATAATACATCAATAAAAATCTATTTAGCCTCAAATAAATAAACATGTTCCATTTGGTTTAAACAATAAAAATCTATTTAGCCTCAAATAAATAAACATGTTCCATTTGGTTTAAATAATGCAAAAACAAAGTGTTGGAGAAGAAAGTTAAAGTGCAATATGTGCCATGTAAGATAGCTAACGTTTAAGTTCCTTGCTCAGAACATGAGAACATATGAAAGCTGGTGGTTCCTTTTAACATGAGTCTTCAATATTCCAAGGTAAGAGGTTTTAGGTTGTAATTAATATAGTATTTATAGGACTATTTCTCTCTATACCATTTGTATTTCATATACCTTTGAATACTGAATGTTCTTATAGGCACTTTAGTATTGCCAGTGTAACAGTATAGCTTCCGGCTAAGGTGTATGTAATCTTCCAACTTCAACTGAATGTTGATGTGTTTAACACTTTTTTGGTTACTACATGATTCCATATGTGTTATTTCATAGTTTTGATGTCTTCACTATTATTCTACAATGTAGAAAATAGTAAAAATAACTGTTTGTATACTTAAATTATAATCAAACTCAACCTTTTCCAGTGATGAAGACATGGATGTCTCATGTTAGGATGGGGTATGCAAAACGTATTAACTTTGAGCTTTCTGACCACTTCTTCCATGGGCAGACATATGGAAAGTGGTAAAAAAAGAAAGAAAAGGGATTGCTGTCAAAAAAAAGTGATGGAATTCAAATGGAGGAGTGTCCCAGGAGTGTCTACCCACATGGTCTAAACCCTCGATCTGAAGTTCCATGAACCCAGCCCACAAACACACATCCTCCCTTCGATACCACGATGCCACATCCCATCAAAACCAAACGCATTTACTTCTTACAATCCATTGCATTGCTTCACATGTAGTGCTGTAGTTAAGACTAAAGAACTTGATTGTCAGTCTTCTCTCTCTCAGATTGTGCGCCGCCCTATCTGCCCAGTGTCGTCCGGGGTTAGAGTTTGGCTGAGGTAGGCCGTCATTGTAAATAAGAATGTGTTCTTCACTGACTTGCATAGTTTAAATAAAGGTTGAATAAAAAGAGAAGGCACGGCCCTAATAAGGGTTAGTACACAAGTCCATTAATAACATAGGGTGAGGATCAGAGTCAACCTACAGAGGATGAAAGTATAGCTCATATAAAAACAAACTGCCCCTCTTCATAATCTCCCGCTCACTCTCTTTCCCGCTCTCCCCCAGGAGAATTGTGTAGCGTTCCAGAAGAGTACTGTAGTGTGTAACAGTGGTGTAGTCATAATATCTGATAGATAAGAGAGTTGTGCTGGCTGTGAATGACTCACCAGCTTCAAATCTCTAGGAAATGCTAACACAGCAGTATAGAGAACACACACACACACACCACACATGCACGCACACACTTTTATATATCATATCTGTGTGTCTGTGCATGCATGCGATCTAATGTTGTGCAATGTATATTCGTGAATGTTTCAGTTTAAGACCATAACTCCTATAGATCTGAAAGACCTACGATCAAGGGAGCCAGGGGTGTGGCAGACATCATTAACCAGGTTAGGAGGCCTGAATCTGGGCATGACACCACTCAGACCCCTTTATACAGTCCACTGGAGCTGGTAGAATAAAACTCCTGTATCAGTTCTCTAGGTCACTAGCATACATCCTAATCTCTATAAGGAAATCTATGTGGTGTATTTTCCTGGAAATTAGTCAATTTGTCTTGGTTTGTATGTAAACAGAAATAAATAAATGCATGGATTGATATTATGGTGCAGTAGGGAGACCAGATGGAAGGTTACATCATCTATATAAACCTCTGGATATACGGACGGGAATGCAAGCACAAGCACTCACACACAGTGGAATAAGATCAAACTAGGATGGCAATGTATATGAGGTAGAAAATATATATATAAGAGAGAGAACGGAACGGAAGGGGAGTGTACCAGCGTGAGGGAGGGAGAGAGAACGGAAGGGGAGTGTACCAGCGTGAGGGAGGGAGAGAGAGAGAACGGAAGGGATGGGGAGTGTACCAGCGTGAGGGAGGGAGAGAGAGAGAACGGAAGGGATGGGGAGTGTACCAGCGTGAGGGAGGGAGAGAGAGAGAGAACGGAAGGGATGGGGAGTGTACCAGCGTGAGGGAGGGAGAGAGAGAGAACGGAAGGGATGGGGAGTGTACCAGCGTGAGGGAGGGAGAGAGAGAGAACGAACGAAGGGATGGGGAGTGTACCAGCGTGAGGGAGGGAGAGAGAGAGAACGGAAGGGATGGGGAGTGTACCAGCGTGAGGGAGGGAGAGAGAGAGAACGGAAGGGATGGGGAGTGTACCAGCGTGAGGGAGGGAGAGAGAGAGAACGGAAGGGATGGGGAGTGTACCAGCGTGAGGGAGGGAGAGAGAGAGAACGGAAGGGATGGGGAGTGTACCAGCGTGAGGGAGGGAGAGAGAGAGAACGGAAGGGATGGGGAGTGTACCAGCGTGAGGGAGGGAGAGAGAGAGAACGGAAGGGATGGGGAGTGTACCAGCGTGAGGGAGGGAGAGAGAGAGAACGGAAGGGATGGGGAGTGTACCAGCGTGAGGGAGGGAGAGAGAGATGGGGAGTGTACCAGCGTGAGGGAGGGAGAGAGAGAGAACGGAAGGGATGGGGAGTGTACCAGCGTGAGGGAGGGAGAGAGAGAGAACGGAAGGGATGGGGAGTGTACCAGCGTGAGGGAGGGAGAGAGAGAGAACGGAAGGGATGGGGAGTGTACCAGCGTGAGGGAGGGAGAGAGAGAGGGAAGGGATGGGGAGTGTACCAGCGTGAGGGAGGGAGAGAGAGAGAACGGAAGGGATGGGGAGTGTACCAGCGTGAGGGAGGGAGAGAGAGAGAACGGAAGGGATGGGGAGTGTACCAGCGTGAGGGAGGGAGAGAGAGAGAACGGAAGGGATGGGGAGTGTACCAGCGTGAGGGAGGGAGAGAGAGAGAACGGAAGGGATGGGGAGTGTACCAGCGTGAGGGAGGGAGAGAGAGAGAACGGAAGGGATGGGGAGTGTACCAGCGTGAGGGAGGGAGAGAGAGAGAACGGAAGGGATGGGGAGTGTACCAGCGTGAGGGAGGGAGAGAGAGAGGGAAGGGATGGGGAGTGTACCAGCGTGAGGGAGGGAGAGAGAGAGAACGGAAGGGATGGGGAGTGTACCAGCGTGAGGGAGGGAGAGAGAGAGAACGGAAGGGATGGGGAGTGTACCAGCGTGAGGGAGGGAGAGAGAGAGAACGGAAGGGATGGGGAGTGTACCAGCGTGAGGGAGGGAGAGAGAGAGAACGGAAGGGATGGGGAGTGTACCAGCGTGAGGGAGGGAGAGAGAGAGAACGGAAGGGATGGGGAGTGTACCAGCGTGAGGGAGGGAGAGAGAGAGAACGGAAGGGATGGGGAGTGCCAGCGTGAGGGAGGGAGAGAGAGAGAACGGAAGGGATGGGGAGTGTACCAGCGTGAGGGAGGGAGAGAGAACGGAAGGGATGGGGAGTGTACCAGCGTGAGGGAGGGAGAGAGAAACGGAAGGGATGGGGAGTGTACCAGCGTGAGGGAGGGAGAGAGAACGGAAGGGATGGGGAGTGTACCAGCGTGAGGGAGGGAGAGAGAAAGAGAACGGAAGGGATGGGGAGTGTACCAGCGTGAGGGAGGGAGAGAGAACGGAAGGGATGGGGAGTGTACCAGCGTGAGGGAGGGAGAGAGAACGGAAGGGATGGGGAGTGTACCAGCGTGAGGGAGGGAGAGAGAACGGAAGGGATGGGGAGTGTACCAGCGTGAGGGAGGGAGAGAGAAAGGAAGGGATGGGGAGTGTACCAGCGTGAGGGAGGGAGAGAGAAAGGAAGGGATGGGGAGTGTACCAGCGTGAGGGAGGGAGAGAGAAAGGAAGGGATGGGGAGTGTACCAGCGTGAGGGAGAGAGAAAGGAAGGGATGGGGAGTGCATCAGCGTGAGGGAGAGAGAAAGGAAGGGATGGGGAGTGCACCAGCGTGAGGGAGAGAGAAAGGAAGGGATGGGGAGTGCACCAGCGTGAGGGAGAGAGAAAGGAAGGGATGGGGAGTGCATCAGCGTGAGGGAGAGAGAAAGGAAGGGATGGGGAGTGCATCAGCGTGAGGGAGAGAGAAAGGAAGGGATGGGGAGTGCATCAGCGTGAGGGAGAGAGAAAGGAAGGGATGGGGAGTGCATCAGCGTGAGGGAGAGAGAAAGGAAGGGATGAGGAGTGCATCAGCGTGAGGGAGAGAGAAAGGAAGGGATGAGGAGTGCATCAGCGTGAGGGAGAGAGAAAGGAAGGGATGAGGTGTGTATCAGCGTGAGGGAGGGAGAGAGAAAGGAAGGGATGGGGTGTGTATCAGCGTGAGGGAGGGAGAGAGAAAGGAAGGGATGGGGTGTGTATCAGCGTGAGGGAGGGAGAGAGAAAGGAAGGGATGAGGTGTGTATCAGCATGAGGGAGGGAGAGAGAAAGGAAGGGATGAGGTGTGTATCAGCGTGAGGGAGGGAGAAAGGAAGGGATGAGGTGTGTATCAGCGTGAGGGAGGGAGAAAGGAAGGGATGAGGTGTGTATCAGCGTGAGGGAGAGAGAAAGGAAGGGATGAGGTGTGTATCAGCGTGAGGGAGGGAGAAAGGAAAGGATGAGGTGTGTATCAGCGTGAGGGAGAGAGACTGAGAATGTGTGTGCTATAGAGAAATGTATGTGTGTTTGAGAGATGGAATGAGAGGTGGAGAGAGATGTACAGTATGTACAGAGAGAGACGTACAGTATGTACAGAGAGAGACATCTCTTTCTCTCTCCATAGGAATGCAATATAAATGAGTGGAATTTAGTTCAGTTTACCAAACCTCAACAAATATAAATCTGAGGCAGTAAGGCTAGCCTTGATCAGGGAGATGTAGAACCCCTATCTCAGGTCATCTCAGTGGGAGAATATAATCTCTGCAGCTGCCCCCTGGTTCGTCAGGCTTTATTTAAGGCTGTCGCAGCCTGCAGGTATGGCAGCACAGACAAATAGAGAATAAAAAGGCAAGCCTAGATGTACAGAGAGAGCTAGTAGAGACCCCAGAGGGGTGAGCTTAGATGGGGGTAAGCATGGTGTGAGTGGAAAGGGTGGGGGTAAATGGCAATATCCTAGGGGCCAGGGTAGGCTAAGCTTAGTGTGTGTGTGCGCGTTGGTGAAGAATCCAGTCCGATGTGATATCTGGTATCTCTCTCCAACAATCTGTGTTCAGTGCTAACACGACGCTAGGAGCCGTCTTGCCCCATCTGACCCTGTCAAGGACATCTGGGTGGGTCACACACACACACAGTTTGGTCTTACCTTTGTAACCACTCCTGACACGACCACAGTGGGCTTTGGTGGGCTAGAGACAGAAAGAGGGGTTAAACACATCAGACTCCAACCTCAATGTCAATTCTTTGACGAGACACAATCACATTTTGTTGAGATGAAATGCCTGATGAATGTATGCCCGTGTCGATGTCAGAAACACTGACACTCAACTCTGGAGTTTCTCTTACAGGGGGTTATAAAAGACAGGAACAGAAAGTGCTTCTGTTTGATCCAATTGAACAAACATACACAGACGGCGAGAGAAAGAGACCTCCGTGAGCTCATTCACAGTACTGTGATGCTGTGGATCTGCCTGCCACCCTGCTAAATGACTATCATTAATACTGGACTGGTTCTACACTGCAACTCACACAGTAGGGGAGAGGGAGGAAAGGAAGGGAGGGGGGGTGATGAGGAGAGGGGAGAGAGAGATCCCGAGATGGAAATGGACCTTGACATGAGAAACGAGTCCTGTCTGATGTAACAGCAGAACCATTACCGGAGGTGAAAAGCTGTCCTCAGCTTCTACCTCTGGAGGTTTGGGCAGGGCAGCAGAGAGACTTAACGTAGCATACACAATTAAGGTAGCCTACATATTGTCGCTAGCGTCCTTGGTACAACACCAGCGGCCTTGTCAAGACGTTAATGACTGACAGACACAGGCCCACTTCGCTGCAGTATACCTGTATTGGAGTACTTCACTTAAAGTAGCCTAAACATTATCTTCAAGTAATGTCAACATGTTATTACAATCTAACTACACTGGTATGAGAGCAACTTAATCAGTGAGAAAACGAGTTCCTCTGAGATTAGAGGATGGAGGCGCAGGCAGTCAGTCGTCTGGAGTGCAGATAGACAAGATGAGGGGAAAGAGAGACAAAAAGAGAGGGGATAAAGAGAAATCATTTTATTTGTCATCTACACGTGTTTAGCAGATGTTATTGCGGGTGTAGCGAATGCTAGTGGGAGAGAGAGGGAGAAATAGTGGGGAGAGCAAGAAAAAAAAAAAAAAAAAAGCTTCAGAGTTAGGGTTGGTCCCGCCCCTCAGGCTGTGTACAGGAAGTGCTTATGGCGATGCTCTGTTGCCTTTACTGTAAACTTCTCTCCCTTTCCTCCCATCTCTCCATCTATGTCTAAATTGTATATGACAGGCGTTCCCTTGGTGACCTCGCTTCACTGGCTGCTATACAGCATCCACCTGCTCTCAGAGTGGACACAGGCATGCACGCAGGACACACACACACACACTAACCTTGCTCTTAAATGAGCGACTGAAGGAAAGCCAGAGCCAGGGTAAGAACCAAGATGACCGCATCATAGAGGATTTCTACTGCATTTCACATGGGCACTTTCACTGCTGCCTCTGATCTCTCCAGAGGACCCGGGGCAGGAGCTGTTATGGCAACCTCCCTCTTCAGGCTGGGGCATAGGGTAAGCCAATACTTTAAACCGCTTTCACTCTTTACTTTCCCTGTGTCCATGCCACAATTCCTGCTTGCTCCCAAGGACCGGCCAAAGAGAGGAGCGAGAGCCACAGCTCAGTTTGAACGTTTATACAAAACTCTCACTGTGTTGCTCTACAGGTTTTGGAGAGTACACACAGAGGTAAATGCAACACACACAGTGTGGTATAAATATTTCACCTGGATAAAACAGACATTGCTCAACAGTCGAGACCCAGAGCAGATCTTAGTGGGGGGGCATGAAGCACCACGCATTTGTCCAACAAAGTATAGCCTCAAACATATACGAGTCCTATATTGACAACCTGAAAGGCCACTCAGCAAGGAAGAAGCCACTACTCCAAAACCACCATAAAAAAGCCAGACTACGGTTTGCAACTGTACATGGGGACAAAGACCATTCTTTTTGGAGAAATGTCCTCTAATCTGATGAAACAAAAACAGAACTGTTTGGCCATAAAGACCGTCGTTATGTTTGGAGGAAAAAGGAGGAGGCTTGCAAGTCTAAGAACACCATCTCAACTGTGAAGCACGGGGGTGGCAGCATCATGTTGTGGGGGTGTTTTGCTGCAGGAGGGACTGGTGCACTTCACAAAATAGATAGCATGAGGTAGGGAAATTATGTGGATATATTGAAGCAACATCTCAAGACATCAGTCAGGAAGTTAGAGCTTGTTCACGAATGGGTCTTCCAAATGGACAATGACCCCAAGCATACTTCCAAAGTTGTGGCAAAATGGCTTAAGGAGAACAAAGTCAAGGTATTGGCGTGGCCATCACAAAGCCCTGACCTCAATCCTATAGAAAATTTGTGGGTAGAACTGAAAAAGCGTGAGTGAGCAGGGAGGCCTACAAACCTGACTCAGTTACACCAGCTCTGTCAGGAGGAATGGGACAAAATTCACCTAACTTATTGTGGGAAGCTTTTGAAAGACTACCCGAAACATTTGACCCAAGTTAAACAGCTTAAAGGCAATGCTAGCAAATACTAATTGAGTGTATGTAAACTTCTGACCCACTGGGAATATGATGAAAAAAACAATTCACTACTATTATTGTGACATTTCACATTCTTAAAATAAAGTGGTGATCCTAACTGACCTAAGACAGGGAATTGTAAAAGTATTCACCCCCTTGGCATTTTTCCTATTTGTTGCCTTACAACCTGGAAGTAAAATATATTTTTTGTGGGGGGGTTGTATCATATGATTTACACAACATTCCTGCCACTTCAAAAATGCAAAATATTTTTTCTTGTGAAACAAACAAGACAAAAAAAACAGAACTTGAGCGTGCATAACTATTCACCCCCCCAAAGTCAATACTTTGTAGAGACACATTTTGCAGCAATTACAGCTGCATGTCTCTTGGGGTGTCTCTACAAGCTTGGCACATATAGCCCTGAGATTTTTGCCCATTCTTCAAGGCAAATCTGCTCCTTCAAGTTGGATGGGTCCCGCTGGTGTACAGCAATCTTTAAGTCATATCACAGATTCAATTTGATTGAGGTCTGGGCTTTGATGAGGTCATTACAAGACATTTAAATGTTTCCCCTTAAACCACAAGTGTTGCTTTAGCAGTATTCTTAGGGTCATTGTCCTGCTGGAAGGTGAACCTCCGTCCCAGTCTCAAATCTCTCAAACATGTTTCCCTCAAAACTTTCCCTGTACTTAGCGCCATCCATCATTCCTTCAATTCTGACCATTTTCTCAGTCCCTGCCAATGAAAAACGTTTGCACCAGACATAGCGTTTTCCTTGATGGGCAAAAATATACATTTTAGTCTCATCTGACCAGAGTGCCTTCTTCCATATGTTTGGGGAATCTCCCACATGCCCTTTGGCGAACACCAAACGTGTTTGCTTATTTTTTTCTTTAAGCAATGGCTTTTTTCTGGCCACTTCCGTAAAGCTCAGCTCTGTAGAGTGTACGGCTTAAAGTGATCCTATGGACTGATACTCCAATCTCTGCTGTGGAGCTTTGCAGATCTTTCAGGATTATCGTTGGTCTCTTTGGTGCCTCCATTATTAATGCCCTCATTGCCTAGCCGTGAGTTTTGGTGGGCGGCCCTCTCTTGGCAGCTTTGTTGTGGTGCCATATTCTTGCCATTTGTTAATAACGGATTTAGTGGTGCTCTGTGGGATGTTCAACATTTCAGATATTTTTTAGAACCCAACCCTGATCTGTACTTCTCCACAACTTTGTCCATGACCTGTTTGGAGAGCTCCTTGGTCTTCATGGTGCCACTTGCTTAGTGGTGCTCCTTGCTTAGTGGTGTTGCAGACTCTGGGGCCTTTCAGAACAGATGTGTGTGTGTGTGTGTGTGTATGTATATACTGAGATCATGTGACAGATCATGTGACACTTAAAGTCCACCTGTGTGCAATCTAACAAATTGTGACTTATGAAGGTAATTGGTTGCACCAGGTCTCATTTAGGGGCTTCATAGCAAAAGGAGTGAATACATATGCACGCTCCACTTTTCCATTTTTTAAAAACTATTTTGTGTGTGTGTGTGTGTTACCTAGGCTCCTCCACAAACTCCTCGTCGTCCTTGTCCTTGACAGGAGGCGGCTCAGGTGGAGCTGCTCCCTGGTGCTTCTGCACGATCCTCATCCCCCCTGCCTTCACTGTCACACACAATGAATTCACATCAACACATCTTTATCACTGTTATACATTAACACCTACACACATTAGGCAGTTTTTCCCAAACTCGGTCCTGGGGACCCCAAAGGCTGCGCATTTTGTTTTTGTTGCCCTAGCACAACTGATTCAAATAATCAACTCAGCATCAAACTTTCATTATTTTTATCAGTCTGGTGCTAGGGCAAAAACCAAAATATGCAGTTCCCCAGGACCGAGTTTGGGAAATGCTGCATTAGGGTAGTGTGGACAAAAGGCTGACGCGCAAAAAAAAAAAATCCCTTCGCCAAAGCCGTAAAATGAACCACAGACAGTCAGCCTAAAAGGCTACAGGCCCACCTGCAGAAGAGGTGGACTTGGTCAAAAACAATACTTAAGGTATTCACATATAATCCTCTTGAAAATAACCGATCTCAGTCCTCATTAAAGTGAACTCTGGGGTAAAAAACACACTAAAGAACTCTGTTCTCTTCGCATTCACATTGCCCTTGAATGAGGACTCAACTCTTCTGCCAGTTCCCAACCAACTATTTTGTGGTTTGAGTCCTCTTTGCCTTCACATTGCTATGTTTAGAAAGGAACCAAGATCTTTTTCCAACATTCACTCAATGCACTCTGGGTTTTTACACTGTGCAGGAAAAGTCATTCCATCTGGTCAGAAAGCTATATGCCTACTTACATTTTGGAAGCAAAGAAATTGCATTTAGTTAAAAGATGCCAATCATCATAATCAGAAGATACCAATAATATTGACATGTTAATAGTAACAGAATAAATAGCAAAAGAATAACTGCAGATTAAATAATGCTGTAATTGAATGTTGTAAGAGCTACAATTTATTTGTGTACCCTGTTGTCGTCACACTATTCAAACTCCACAATCAATAAACATCTTATGAAGCTCTCTTAGCCTATATATCACATACTGTAAACAAATAACCTAAAAACTCATATTTTGGCATTTCTGTGCATCCTTGACAATTGATAATCAATATCCCAAAACAGAACACGTTTAGTTTCTCCGAACCCACAAAATCTTCTCTCAATTGTGACACCAATGTGAGGGGTTATGGCAGGGGAAACAGTGTTGCAGTAGACTAGTGTGTGGTGCTGGAATAATGACAAACGGACACGGGGAGCTTTGTGTTCACATTGCCCGAAAAAAAAGGAAAACCGGGCTGAGGATTTCAAGCAAATCAAACTCAGACCCCCTCTCGGTCTCAGTTCGTTTCGCTTCTTGGACTCGAGGGGTCTGAGTTCCTTTGGAACGTTCACATTGGACAAAAAAATTAAGCGAACCCTACTAAATTAAAAACAATTGTATGAAAACACCCTTAGAGTAATTTAAGACAAGGCATATCCTACTAATGAGATCATGTCTTTTCACCACCTGGCAGTCCAATCTTTAGTCAGTTATGGCTATGTGCCCTACTTTCTATGTCCACGTAGGCTACTCCTTAGGACTGTTATCAGATACCCCACATAGACTTTAGCTACATAGCCTGGATGCCAGTCTGTTTGTGCTCTCTTGCCAACTCCTTATGGAATTGTCATGTCAAACCTACAGCAATAAGTGGAATGACACCCAAACAGACTGGCACCCAGGCTTCATACCGTAGCTTCCACTATACTAACTAGGCCACAATAGAAGATACAGGCCTAGGATTGATGGCGCACCGGCAATAAAACATTGGCAACATGTGCAACGTTAGATCTCAATGTACAGGCGTAATGCGTTATTAGGGAAATCAGACTTAGCAGCAGGCAACAAAAAAATATATATATTTCGTAAGCTTTCAGATCTCGTTCTACCGCACACAAATGTTAGTCTAGCTACTTGAGTAGTGTGTATCTAACTAACGTTGCCCAACACAATTATTGACATAGGCCTAATGCGTATGCAGTGATACAATGTCAGTTGAACCATGAAAACAAAAGCGATGTTTGTGCTGTAAAAAGAAACATAAGGTTTAATACCAGCCGGGAGATGTCCTCCTTTGGTCTCGATTCTTTCCTTCGGAGGCGAAGACATCTGTAATCTAATTTATATATTTCGGAAGAGTGAAAAACGCTCGTTTAGATCTATTTTTCTGGGGAAAACAGCAGCAGTAGACTTCAGTCCAGTTCGTCAACGTGGCTTTTTTGTTTGGCAACGGGGCATGATGAGGACAGAGAAAATATCAGCAAATAGGAAAGTCACGTTCAGTCTTACGTAGTGTAGTAGGTACGGGACGGGGCTAGGCCAGAATAAAGCATTTCCCATGGATAAATCAAATCAACAGTGGTCAAAGTAAAAGGATGTACGGTCCGGTAAGGCGTCCCGGCAAAATAAATAGTGAGGGTACACCATACCGGTAAAAACATGAGCATATCACAATAATTAAAGCAAAATGTCAAGAACACTGTAGGCTATTATACCACTTTAACAAAAATCATTAGCACATGTCAGAGGCATGACAAGGGAAGTAATGTACTTGAAAACGGGTGGTAACGTTATAGCCTTCGCTCCAAAAATGCTATGTGGTTCGATGAGAACACAGATACTTTGCCAAGGCAGAGATTTTTATTTAACTAGGCAAGTCAGTTAAGAACAATTTATTATTTACAATGATGGCAAACAAAAATGTTTGATATATGTTTGATATATAGCAGGTATATAGGAGGTCCCGTACCAGGAAAAAAATAATTATACTTTCACCCCTGAAAATCAGGGAATCGTCTAGTCAGTGTGTGTGTGAGTGTGGGCATCTGTGCGTGTGTTCGCTGTGTGTCAGTGTTTGGTTCTGACAGTAGCGAAGACATCCTATAACACCTATTCCCCCTGTCCAGAGGGTGTTGTAGTCCTATGAGAGATGTCAAGGTGTTGATGTCCAATCAAAAGGCTAGGAGGTCACTGCTGTCCTTCTCTCCTTGTTTTGTAGAACAATGTTGTTGATTAATTCATAACATAAACAACATTTGTCGATACATGTGAACATAAGCACGCATTTAAAGTTAAACCAGGCTGCATTCAGCACATTTTTACGTTCTGGAACGTACAATTGAACGAAAATGGACGCTGTACTGAAACACCAGTTGAAAAACTGAGAGGGGTTGGGTTGTGGCTTGGGGAACAATGTCAGCATGGTCACCGCCTTTTAAATACGCCATTCACTGTGTCAAGCCACACCCGCCAAACGGGAGCAAAGTAAACGTACCTCAAAGTCTATTCAATAAGGTTTTGGGGAAAGTGTTATTCAGTACAAACCGTTCCGCAATGTGGCAATTATTCAAGCGAACTTAACGCACCTCATGTTCTTACGCACAAAATGAGTCAGGCAATTCAAATGTTTGATTTACTTGGATGTGACCAAACGCTAAATTCTATCTCGTCCCATCAGATAACGTGGTACAAGTAGCACCAGGCGGCACTGATTACATGATCCTGGCACAACTTCTTCTTCGACCTATCAAATATATCATGTCTGTTTCGCACACATCCATGTGCTTTTATGGGAAAAATATAAATAAGGTCCTTCCAAGAAAGTTTATCGTACATTGTAAAAAAAATTAAACGAAAAGCCTAGGAGTCATATAGGTTATCATTAGCGCAACCTTAATTGTTTAATTTAACTATTAACTGTTTCTAGGTGGCACCCACTGCTAAAGCGGTCACTCGTAATTGAGAGTGAGTTTTAACGGTGGGTTTGAGCCCACTTCGCATCAAGCTTTTTTTCTCAGGAAAAAACTGTTCCAACTCGGTCCTTCGATGGTCGATTAAAATTATTATAAAATATTGCATAAACTATAAAACATTGTAGGCCTACATGTATATACTAATCTCAAACTGCAATACTGCCATCTGTATGATGATACTGAGAGTGCAAATTATTTCTACTGTACACTTTGGGTCCTCCTCCAGTGAATAACACATACTGTATTGTGACTAAGCAGATGATTATGAAAATGCATAAAATGTGGGCTTACATTTAGGTGTACAGGTCCATGTAATATAGCCTGCAATATGTTTATTAGGCGAAAGTAGTGTGTTTGGGTGCAAGGCAGAAATTCATTTTTATACATTTTCAAGCTGTTGGCTATGTCCCTTTTCAACACACTAACCCAATAGACTACATGTACATCCACATTTCAAAGGGTGGGGACTCATGTGCGATTCAACCCCTCCAAATCAAATCAAACTTTATTTGTCACATGCGCCGAACACAAGACCACACTGCCAGGCCGTACGCACTACCCTCTGTAGCGCTTTATGGTCAGATGCCGAGCAGTTGCCATACCTGGCGGCGATGCAACTGGTCAGAATGCTCTCGATGGTGCAGCTGTAGAACTTTTGAAGGTTCTGGGGACCCATGCCAAATCTTTTCAGCCTCCTGAAGGGGAAGGTGTTGTTGTGTCCTCTTCATGTCTGTCTTGGTGTGTTTGGACCATGATAGTTCATTGGTGACACCAAGGAACTTGAAACTCTCGACCCGCTCCATTACATCGATGTTAATGGGTGCCTGTTTGGTTCACCCTTTCCTGTAGTCCATGATCAGCTCCTTTGTCTTGCTCACATTGAAGGAGAGGTTGTTGTCCTGGCACCACACTGCCAGGTCTCTGACCTCCTCCCTATAGGCCGTCTCATCGTTGTCGGTGATCAGGCCTACCAATCAAATTTATTTATAAAGCCCTTCTTATTTCAGCTGATGTCACAAAGTGCTGTACAGAAACCCAGCCTAAAACCCCAAACAGCAATCAATGCAATCAAAGCAATCAAAGACTTGAACTTCCGGCGCCGACAGAGATGGCCGCCTCGCTTCGCGTTCCTAGGAAACTATGCAGTTTTTTGTTTTTTTACGTGTTATTTCTTACACTAGTACCCCAGGTCATCTTAGGTTTCTTTACATACAGCCGAGAAGAACTACTGAATATAAGATCAGCGTCAACTCACCATCAGTACGACCAAGAATATGTTTTTCGCGACGCGGATCCTGTGTTCTGCCTTACAACCAGTGTAACCGAGTGGATTACATGCAGCGACCAAAAAAAAAAACGACTCAGAAAAAGAGGGAAACGAAGCGGTCTTCTGGTCAGACTCCGGAGACGGGCACATCGTGCACCACTCCCTAGCATTCTTCTTGCCAATGTCCAGTCTCTTGACAACAAGGTTGATGAAATCCGAGCAAGGGTAGCATTCCAGAGGGACATCAGAGACTGTAACGTTCTTTGCTTCACGGAAACATGGCTCACTGGAGAGACGCAATCCGAAGCGGTGCAGCCAGCGGGTTTCTCCACGCATCGCGCCGACAGAAACAAACATCTTTCTGGTAAGAAGACGGGCGGGGGCATATGTCTTATGGCCAACGTGACATGGTGTGATGAAAGAAACATACAGGAACTCAAATCCTTCTGTTCACCTGATTTAGAATTCCTCACAATCAAATGTAGACCGCATTATCTACCAAGAGAATTCTCTTCGATTATAATCACAGCCGTATATATCCCCCAAGCAGACACATCGATGGCTCTGAACGAACTTTATTTAACTCTCTGCAAACTGGAAACGATTTATCCGGAGGCTGCATTCATTGTAGCTGGGGATTTTAACAAGGCTAATCTGAAAACAAGACTCCCTAAATTTTATCAGCATATCGATTGCGCAACCAGGGGTGGAAAGACCCTGGATCATTGTTACTCTAACTTCCACGACGCATATAAGGCCCTGCCCCGCCCCCTTTCGGAAAAGCTGACCACGACTCCATTTTGTTGATCCCTGCCTACAGACAGAAACTAAAACAAGAAGCTCCCACGCTGAGGTCTGTCCAACGCTGGTCCGACCAAGCTGACTCCACACTCCAAGACTGCTTCCATCACGTGGACTGGGAGATGTTTCGTATTGCGTCAGACAACAACATTGACGAATACGCTGATACGGTGTGCGAGTTCATTAGAATGTGCGTTGAAGATGTCGTTCCCATAGCAACGATTAAAACATTCCCTAACCAGAAACCGTGGATTGATGGCAGCATTCGTGTGAAACTGAAGGCACGAACCACTGCTTTTAATCAGGGCAAGGTGTCTGGTAACATGACTGAATACAAACAGTGCAGCTATTCCCTCCGCAAGGCTATCAAACAAGCTAAGCGCCAGTACAGAGACAAAGTAGAATCTCAATTCAACGGCTCAGACACAAGAGGTATGTGGCAGGGTCTACAGTCAATCACGGACTACAGGAAGAAACCCAGCCCAGTCACGGACCAGGATGTCTTGCTCCCAGGCAGACTAAATAACTTTTTGCCCGCTTTGAGGACAATACAGTGCCACTGACACGGCCTGCAACGGAAACATGCGGTCTCTCCTTCACTGCAGCCGAAGTGAGTAAGACATTTAAACGTGTTAACCCTCGCAAGGCTGCAGGCCCAGACGGCATCCCCAGCCGCGCCCTCAGAGCATGCGCAGACCAGCTGGCCGGTGTGTTTACGGACATATTCAATCAATCCCTATACCAGTCTGCTGTTCCCACATGCTTCAAGAGGGCCACCATTGTTCCTGTTCCCAAGAAAGCTAAGGTAACTGAGCTAAACGACTACCGCCCCGTAGCACTCACATCCGTCATCATGAAGTGCTTTGAGAGACTAGTCAAGGACCATATCACCTCCACCCTACCTGACACCCTTGACCCACTCCAATTTGCTTACCGCCCAAATAGGTCCACAGACGATGCAATCTCAACCACACTGCACACTGCCCTAACCCATCTGGACAAGAGGAATACCTATGTGAGAATGCTGTTCATCGACTACAGCTCGGCATTCAACACCATAGTACCCTCCAAGCTCGTCATCAAGCTCGAGACCCTGGGTCTCGACCCCGCCCTGTGCAACTGGGTACTGGACTTCCTGACGGGCCGCCCCCAGGTGTTGAGGGTAGGCAACAACATCTCCTCCCCGCTGATCCTCAACACTGGGGCCCCACAAGGGTGCGTTCTGAGCCCTCTCCTGTACTCCCTGTTCACCCACGACTGCGTGGCCATGCACGCCTCCAACTCAATCATCAAGTTTGCGGACGACACAACAGTGGTAGGCTTGATCACCAACAGCGACGAGACGGCCTACAGGGAGGAGGTGAGGGCCCTCGGAGTGTGGTGTCAGGAAAATAACCTCACACTCAACGTCAACAAAACTAAGGAGATGATTGTGGACTTCAGGAAACAGCAGAGGGAACACCCCCATCCACATCGATGGAACAGTAGTGGAGAGGGTAGCAAGTTTTAAGTTCCTCGGCATACACATCACAGACAAACTGAATTGGTCCACTCACACAGACAGCATCGTGAGGAAGGCGCAGCAGCGCCTCTTCAACCTCAGGAGGCTGAAGAAATTCGGCTTGTCACCAAAAGCACTCACAAACTTCTACAGATGCACAATCGAGAGCATCCTGGCGGGCTGTATCACCGCCTGGTATGGCAACTGCACCGCCCTCAACCGTAAGGCTCTCCAGAGGGTAGTGAGGTCTGCACAACGCATCACCGGGGGCAAACTACCTGCCCTCCAGGACACCTACACCACCCGATGCTACAGGAAGGCCATAAAGATCATCAAGGACATCAACCACCCGAGCCACTGCCTGTTCACCCCGCTGCCATCCAGAAGGCGAGGTCAGTACAGGTGCATCAAAGCTGGGACCGAGAGACTGAAAAACAGCTTCTATCTCAAGGCCATCAGACTGTTAAACAGTCTGTAGGTTTCTTTACATACAGCCGAGAAGAACTACTGAATATAAGATCAGCGTCAACTCACCATCAGTACGACCAAGAATATGTTTTTCGCGACGCGGATCCTGTGTTCTGCCTTACAACCAGTGTAACCGAGTGGATTACATGCAGCGACCAAAAAAAAAAAACGACTCAGAAAAAGAGGGAAACGAAGCGGTCTTCTGGTCAGACTCCGGAGACGGGCACATCGTGCACCACTCCCTAGCATTCTTCTTGCCAATGTCCAGTCTCTTGACAACAAGGTTGATGAAATCCGAGCAAGGGTAGCATTCCAGAGGGACATCAGAGACTGTAACGTTCTTTGCTTCACGGAAACATGGCTCACTGGAGAGACGCAATCCGAAGCGGTGCAGCCAGCGGGTTTCTCCACGCATCGCGCCGACAGAAACAAACATCTTTCTGGTAAGAAGACGGGCGGGGGCGTATGTCTTATGGCCAACGTGACATGGTGTGATGAAAGAAACATACAGGAACTCAAATCCTTCTGTTCACCTGATTTAGAATTCCTCACAATCAAATGTAGACCGCATTATCTACCAAGAGAATTCTCTTCGATTATAATCACAGCCGTATATATCCCCCAAGCAGACACATCGATGGCTCTGAACGAACTTTATTTAACTCTCTGCAAACTGGAAACGATTTATCCGGAGGCTGCATTCATTGTAGCTGGGGATTTTAACAAGGCTAATCTGAAAACAAGACTCCCTAAATTTTATCAGCATATCGATTGCGCAACCAGGGGTGGAAAGACCCTGGATCATTGTTACTCTAACTTCCGCGACGCATATAAGGCCCTGCCCCGCCCCCTTTCGGAAAAGCTGACCACGACTCCATTTTGTTGATCCCTGCCTACAGACAGAAACTAAAACAAGAAGCTCCCACGCTGAGGTCTGTCCAACGCTGGTCCGACCAAGCTGACTCCACACTCCAAGACTGCTTCCATCACGTGGACTGGGAGATGTTTCGTATTGCGTCAGACAACAACATTGACGAATACGCTGATACGGTGTGCGAGTTCATTAGAACGTGCGTTGAAGATGCCGTTCCCATAGCAACGATTAAAACATTCCCTAACCAGAAACCGTGGATTGATGGCAGCATTCGTGTGAAACTGAAGGCACGAACCACTGCTTTTAATCAGGGCAAGGTGTCTGGTAACATGACTGAATACAAACAGTGCAGCTATTCCCTCCGCAAGGCTATCAAACAAGCTAAGCGCCAGTACAGAGACAAAGTAGAATCTCAATTCAACGGCTCAGACACAAGAGGTATGTGGCAGGGTCTACAGTCAATCACGGACTACAGGAAGAAACCCAGCCCAGTCACGGACCAGGATGTCTTGCTCCCAGGCAGACTAAATAACTTTTTTGCCCGCTTTGAGGACAATACAGTGCCACTGACACGGCCTGCAACGGAAACATGCGGTCTCTCCTTCACTGCAGCCGAAGTGAGTAAGACATTTAAACGTGTTAACCCTCGCAACGCTGCAGGCCCAGACGGCATCCCCAGCCGCGCCCTCAGAGCATGCGCAGACCAGCTGGCCGGTGTGTTTACGGACATATTCAATCAATCCCTATACCAGTCTGCTGTTCCCACATGCTTCAAGAGGGCCACCATTGTTCCTGTTCCCAAGAAAGCTAAGGTAACTGAGCTAAACGACTACCGCCCGTAGCACTCACATCCGTCATCATGAAGTGCTTTGAGAGACTAGTCAAGGACCATATCACCTCCACCCTACCTGACACCCTTGACCCACTCCAATTTGCTTACCGCCCAAATAGGTCCACAGACGATGCAATCTCAACCACACTGCACACTGCCCTAACCCATCTGGACAAGAGGAATACCTATGTGAGAATGCTGTTCATCGACTACAGCTCGGCATTCAACACCATAGTACCCTCCAAGCTCGTCATCAAGCTCGAGACCCTGGGTCTCGACCCCGCCCTGTGCAACTGGGTACTGGACTTCCTGACGGGCCGCCCCCAGGTGTTGAGGGTAGGCAACAACATCTCCTCCCCGCTGATCCTCAACACTGGGGCCCCACAAGGGTGCGTTCTGAGCCCTCTCCTGTACTCCCTGTTCACCCACGACTGCGTGGCCATGCACGCCTCCAACTCAATCATCAAGTTTGCGGACGACACAACAGTGGTAGGCTTGATCACCAACAACGACGAGACGGCCTACAGGGAGGAGGTGAGGGCCCTCGGAGTGTGGTGTCAGGAAAATAACCTCACACTCAACGTCAACAAAACTAAGGAGATGATTTGGACTTCAGGAAACAGCAGAGGGAACACCCCCATCCACATCGATGGAACAGTAGTGGAGAGGGTAGCAAGTTTTAAGTTCCTCGGCATACACATCACAGACAAACTGAATTGGTCCACTCACACAGACAGCATCGTGAGGAAGGCGCAGCAGCGCCTCTTCAACCTCAGGAGGCTGAAGAAATTCGGCTTGTCACCAAAAGCACTCACAAACTTCTACAGATGCACAATCGAGAGCATCCTGGCGGGCTGTATCACCGCCTGGTATGGCAACTGCACCGCCCTCAACCGTAAGGCTCTCCAGAGGGTAGTGAGGTCTGCACAACGCATCACCGGGGGCAAACTACCTGCCCTCCAGGACACCTACACCACCCGATGCTACAGGAAGGCCATAAAGATCATCAAGGACATCAACCACCCGAGCCACTGCCTGTTCACCCCGCTGCCATCCAGAAGGCGAGGTCAGTACAGGTGCATCAAAGCTGGGACCGAGAGACTGAAAAACAGCTTCTATCTCAAGGCCATCAGACTGTTAAACAGCCACCACTAACATTGAGTGGCTACTGCCAACACACTGTCAATGACACTGACTCTACTCCAGCCACTTTAATCATGGGAATTGATGGGAAATGATGTAAATATATCACTAGCCACTTTAAACAATGCTACCTTATATAATGTTACTTACCCTACATTGTTCATCTCATATGCATACGTTGATACTGTACTCTATATCATCGACTGCATCCTTATGTAATACATGTATCACTAGCCACTTTAACTATGCCACTTGGTTTACATACTTATCTCATATGTATATACTGTACTCGATATCATCTACTGTATCTTGCCTATGCTGCTCTGTACCATCACTCATTCATATATCCTTATGTACATATTCTTTATCCCCTTACACTGTGTATGACAGTAGTTTTTTTTGGAATTGTTAGTTAGATTACTTGCTCGTTATTACTGCATTGTCGGAACTAGAAGCACAAGCATTTCGCTACACTCGCATTAACATCTGCTAACCATGTGTATGTGACAAATAAAATTTGATTTGATTTGATTTGATTTGAATGCAGGTGTAGAAGCACTGTTGTGTCGTCAGCAAACGTAATGATGGTGTTGGAGTCGTGTTTGGCCACAGAGTTGTGGGTAAACAGGGAGTACAGGAGAGGACTAAGGACACACTCCTGAGGGGACCCAATGTTGAGGATCAGCGTGGCAGACATGTTGTTGCCTACCCTTACCACCTTGGGGCGGCCCGTCAGGAAGTCCAGGATCCAGTTGCAGATCATCCGACGAGCGTCCGACGAGCGTCAGGGCCGGTGTAGTAGGATTCAATCTTAATCCTGTATTGACGCTTGGCTTGTTTGATGGTTTGTCTGAGGGCAAAGCGGGATTTCTTATAAGCGCCCGGATTAATGTCCCGCTCCTTGAAAGCGGCAGCTCCAGGCTTTAGCTTGTTGCGATGTTGCCTGTAATCCATGGTTTCTGGTTGGGATATGTACGTACAGTCACTGTGGGGATGACGTCGTCAATTAATTTATTGATGAAGCCGATGACTGAGGTGTTATACTCCTCAATGCCATTGGATGAATCCTGAAACATATTCCAGCAAAACAGTCCTGTGGCGTAGCATCCGTGTCATTTTACCACTTCCACATTGACCGAGTCACTGGTACTTCCTGCTGTAGTTTTAGCTTGTAAGCAGGAATCAGGAGGATAAAATTATGGTCAGAATTATGCCACAATCTGAGTTAATTACATGGACTAGGCAAAACACAAAGAGCAATTTGAGCAGTCAGTCAAATCAATCAATCACATTTATTTATAAAGCCTTTTTTACATCAGCTGATCTCACAAAGTCCTGTACAGAAACCCAGCCTAAAATGCCAAACAGCAATGCAGATGTGATAGCCAAGTTGGTTTGACGATTCCATGAAGAAGTGTTGGAACACATCCTACAACGTCTCCAAATTGAACTGGTTGTGCCAGGATGTAATCACTGCCACTTGGTGAGGTTAGCAAAGGGCTAACGTGTGCCATATTATTTTATGGGACCAGATTCAATTGAGTTTTCTGTCACATGCAAGTAAATCGACAATTACCTTTAAATGCTTGCTTATGTTCACAAGTATTATGGTCCCCATGCCTTTAGGCTGTGTGTGCGTGTGTGTGTGCGTGTGCGTGTGTGTGTGTGTGCGTGTGCACATGTGTTTGTTTTTGCATGTGACCACTAGAGGGAGGAATACAGCTTTTTAAAAATGTCCAAACCTCCCAGTCGGGTGTGTGTGTGTTCATCTAAACAATGCTATTTCAATTCATCAGTGTGTGTGTGTGTGTGTGTGTGTGTGTGTGTGTGTGTGTGTGTATAGAAGGACCAATCACATGTTTGGACCTCAGGAAGAGTATCTGCTGCCTTGGCAGAGGATCCTAATACATTTACTAAAAGTGCTAGTCAGAGCAGGTAAAAGTAAGTAGACAGAGCAGGTAACAGTGGTGCTAGACAGAGCAGTTAACAGTGGTGCTAGACAGAGCAGGTAACAGTGGTGCTAGACAGAGCAGGTAACGGTGGTGCTAGACAGAGCAGGTAACAGTGGAGCTAGACAGAGCAGGTAACAGTGGTGCTAGACAGAGCAGTTAACAGTGGTGCTAGACAGAGCAGGTAACAGTGGTGCTAGACAGAGCAGGTAACAGTGGTGCTAGACAGAGCAGGTAACAGTGGTGCTAGACAGAGCAGGTAACAGTGGTGCTAGACAGAGCAGGTAACAGTGGTGCTAGACAGAGCAGGTAACAGTGGTGCTAGACAGAGCAGTTAACAGTGGTGCTAGACAGAGCAGGTAACAGTAGTGTAAGACAGAACAGGTAACAGTAGTGTAAGACAGAACAGGTAACAGTGGTGCTAGACAGAGCAGGTAACAGTAGTGTAAGACAGAACAGGTAACAGTGGGAAGACAGAACAGGTAACAGTGGTGTAAGACAGAACAGGTAACAGTGGTGCTAGACAGAGCAGGTAACAGTAGTGTAAGACAGAACAGGTAACAGTGGGAAGACAGAACAGGTAACAGTAGTGTAAGACAGAGCAGGTAAGAGTAGTGTAAGACAGAACAGGTAACAGTAGTGTAAGACAGAGCAGGTAACAGTAGTGTAAGACAGAACAGGCAACAGTGGGAAGACAGAACAGGTAACAGTAGTGTTAGACAGAGCAGGTAAGGTGTAAGACAGAACAGAGTGTAAGACAGGTAAACAGTAGTGAAACAGGTAACAGAAAGACAGGTAACAGTGGGAAGACAGAACAGGTAACAGTAGGTAAGACAGAACAGGTAACAGTAGTGTTAGACAGAACAGAACAGTGTAAGACAGAACAGGTAACAGTAGTGTAAGACAGAACAGGTAACAGTAGTGTAAGACAGAGCAGGTAACAGTAGTGTAAGACAGAACAGATAACAGTAGTGTAAGACAGGGGAGGTAACAGTAGTGTAAGACAGAACAGGTAACAGTAGTGTAAGACAGGGGAGGTAACAGTAGTGTAAGACAGAACAGGTAACAGTAGTGTAAGACAGAACAGGTAACAGTAGTGTAAGACAGAACAGGCAACAGTGGGAAGACAGAACAGGTAACAGTAGTGTAAGACAGAACAGGTAACAGTAGTGTAAGACAGAACAGGTAACAGTAGTGTAAGACAGGGGAGGTAACAGTAGTGTAAGACAGGGGAGGTAACAGTAGTGTAAGACAGAACAGGTAACAGTAGTGTTAGACAGAACAGGTAACAGTAGTGTAAGACAGAACAGGTAACAGTAGTGTAAGACAGGGGAGGTAACAGTAGTGTAAGACAGGGGAGGTAACAGTAGTGTAAGACAGAACAGGTAACAGTAGTGTAAGACAGAACAGGTAACAGTAGTGTAAGACAGGTGGGAGGTAACAGTAGTGTAAGACAGAGCAGGTAACAGTAAAGACAGAACAGGCAACAGTGGGAAGACAGAACAGGTAACAGTGGGAAGACAGAACAGGTAACAGTGGGAAGACAGAACAGGTAACAGTGGGAAGACAGAACAGGTAACAGTAGTGTAAGACAGAACAGGTAACAGTAGTGTAGACAGAGCAGGTAACAGTAGTGTAAGACAGAACAGGTAACAGTAGTGTAAGACAGGGGAGGTAACAGTAGTGTAAGACAGAACAGGCAACAGTGGGAAGACAGAACAGGTAACAGTAGGAAGACAGAACAGGTAACAGTAAGACAGAACAGGTAACAGTGGGAAGACAGAACAGGTAACAGTAGTGTAAGACAGAACAGGTAACAGTAGTGTAAGACAGGGAGGTAACAGTAACAGTAGTGTAAGACAGAACAGGTAACAGTAGTGTAAGACAGAACAGGCAGTGGGAACAGAACAGTAACAGTGGGAAGACAGAACAGGTAACAGTGGGAAGACAGAACAGAACAGTGGGAAGACAGAACAGGTAACAGTAGTGTAAGACAGAACAGGTAACAGTAGTGTAAGACAGGGGAGGTAACAGTAGTGTAAGACAGAACAGGTAACAGTAGTGTAAGACAGGAGGTAACAGTAGTGTAAGACAGAACAGATAACAGTAGTGTAAGACAGAACAGGTAACAGTAGTGTAGACAGAACAGGTAACAGGTGTAAGACAGAACAGGTAACAGTAGTGTAAGACAGAACAGGTAACAGTAGTGTAAGACAGGGAGGTAACAGTAGTGTAAGACAGAAACAGTAGTAAGACAGGGGAGGTAACAGTAGTGTAAGACAGGGACAGGTAACAGGGGAGGTAACAGTAGTGTAAGACAGAACAGGTAACAGTAGTGTAAGACAGAACAGGTAACAGTAGTGTAAGACAGAACAGGTAACAGTAGTGTAAGACAGAACAGGTAACAGTAGTGTAAGACAACAGGTAACAGTAGTGTAAGACAGGGGAGGTAACAGTAGTGTAAGACAGAACAGGTAACAGTAGTGTAAGACAGAACAGGTAACAGTGGTGCTAGACAGAGCAGGTAACAGTAGTGTAAGACAGAACAGGCAACAGTGGGAAGACAGAACAGGTAACAGTGGGAAGACAGAACAGGTAACAGTGGGAAGACAGAACAGGTAACAGTGGGAAGACAGAACAGGTAAAAGTGGGAAGACAGAACAGGTAACAGTAGTGTAAGACAGAACAGGTAACAGGTAAGACAGGGAGGTAACAGTAGTGTAAGACAGAACAGGTAACAGTAGTGTAAGACAGAGGTAACAGTAGTAAGACAGAACAGATAACAGTAGTGTAAGACAGAACAGGTAACAGTAGTGTTAGACAGAACAGGTAACATTAGTGTAAGACAGAACAGGTAACAGTAGTGTAAGACAGAACAGGTAACAGTAGTGTAAGACAGTAACAGTGTGTAAGACAGAGGTAACAGGTAACAGTAGTGTTAAGACAGGGGAGGTAACAGTAGTGTAAGACAGAACAGGTAACAGTAGTGTAAGACAGAACAGGTAACAGTAGTGTAAGACAGAACAGGTAACAGTAGTGTAAGACAGAACAGGTAACAGTAGTGTAAGACAGTGCAGGTAACAGTAGTGTAAGACAGGGGAGGTAACAGTAGTGTAAGACAGAACAGGTAACAGTAGTGTAAGACAGAACAGGTAACAGTAGTGCTAGACAGAGCAGGTAACAGTAGTGTAAGACAGAACAGGCAACAGTGGGAAGACAGAACAGGCAACAGTGGGAAGACAGAACAGGTAACAGTGGGAAGACAGAACAGGTAACAGTGGGAAGACAGAACAGGTAACAGTGGGAAGACAGAACAGGTAACAGTAGTGTAAGACAGAACAGGTAACAGTAGTGTTAGACAGAGCAGGTAAGAGTAGTGTAAGACAGAACAGGTAACAGTAGTGTAAGACAGGGGAGGTAACAGTAGTGTAAGACAGAACAGGTAACAGTAGTGTAAGACAGGGGAGGTAACAGTAGTGTAAGACAGAACAGATAACAGTAGTGTAAGACAGAACAGGTAACAGTAGTGTTAGACAGAACAGGTAACAGTAGTGTAAGACAGAACAGGTAACAGTAGTGTAAGACAGAACAGGTAACAGTAGTGTAAGACAGGGGAGGTAACAGTAGTGTAAGACAGGGGAGGTAACAGTAGTGTAAGACAGGGGAGGTAACAGTAGTGTAAGACAGGGGAACAGTAGTGTAAGACAGGGGAGGTAACAGTAGTGTAAGACAGAACAGATAACAGTAGTGTAAGACAGAACAGGTAACAGTAGTGTAAGACAGAACAGGTAACAGTAGTGTAAGACAGAACAGGTAACAGTAGTGTAAGACAGACAGGTAACAGTAGTGTAAGACAGGGGAGGTAACAGTAGTGTAAGACAGAACAGGTAACAGTAGTGTAAGACAGAACAGGTAACAGTAGTGTAAGACTGAACAGGTAACAGTAGTGTAAGACAGGGGAGGTAACAGTAGTGTAAGACAGGGGAGGTAACAGTAGTGTAAGACAGAACAGGTAACAGTAGTGTAAGACTGAACAGGTAACAGTAGTGTAAGACAGGGGAGGTAACAGTAGTGTAAGACAGGGGAGGTAACAGTAGTGTAAGACAGAACAGGTAACAGTAGTGTAAGACAGAACAGGTAACAGTAGTGTAAGACTGAACAGGTAACAGTAGTGTAAGACAGAACAGGTAACAGTAGTGTAAGACAGAACAGGTAACAGTAGTGTAAGACAGAACAGGTAACAGTAGTGTAAGACAGAACAGGTAACAGTAGTGTTAGACAAAACAGATAACAGTGGGAAGACAGAACAGGTAACAGTAGTGTAAGACAGAACAGGTAACAGTAGTGTAAGACAGAACAGGTAACAGTAGTGTTAGACAGAGCAGGTAACAGTAGTGTAAGACAAAACAGATAACAGTGGGAAGACAGAACAGGTAACAGTAGTGTGAGACAGAGCAGGTAACAGTAGTGTAGACAGGGGAGGTAACAGTAGTGTAAGACAGAACAGGTAACAGTAGTATACGACAAGACAGAAGGTAACAAAACAGATAACAGTAAGACAGAACAGGTAACAGTAGTGTAAGACAGAACAGGTAACAGTAGTGTAAGACAGAACAGGTAACAGTAGTGTAAGACAGGGGAGGTAACAGTAGTGTAAGACAGAACAGGTAACAGTAGTGATAGACAGAACAGGTAACAGTAGTGTAAGACAGAACAGGTAACAGTAGTGTAACAGAACAGTAACATTAGTGTTAGACAGAACAGGTAACAGTAGTGTTAGACAGAACAGGTAACAGTAGTGTTAGACAGAACAGGTAACAGTAGTGTAAGACAGAACAGGTAACAGTAGTGTTAGACAGAACAGGTAACAGTAGTGTTAGACAGAACAGGTAACAGTAGTGTTAGACAGAACAGGTAACAGTAGTGTAAGACAGAGCAGGTAACAGTAGTGTAAGACAGAGCAGGTAACAGTAGTGTAAGACAGGGGAGGTAACAGTAGTGTAAGACAGAACAGGTAACAGTAGTGTTAGACAGAACAGGTAACAGTAGTGTTAGACAGAACAGGTAAGAGTAGTGTAAGACAGAACAGGTATAGACAGTAACAGTGTGTTAGACAGAACAGGTAACAGTAGTGTAAGACAGGGGAGGTAACAGTAGTGTAAGACAGAACAGGTAACAGTAGTGTAAGACAGTGGAGGTAACAGTAGTGTAAGACAAAACAGATAACAGCGGGAAGACAGAACAGGTAACAGTAGTGTAAGACAGAACAGGTAACAGTAGTGTAAGACAGAACAGGTAACAGTAGTGTAAGACAGGGGAGGTAACAGTAGTGTAAGACAGAACAGGTAACAGTAGTGTAAGACAGAACAGGTAACAGTAGTGTTAGACAGAGCAGGTAACAGTAGTAACAGAACAGGTAACAGTAGTGTAGACAGGGGAGGTAACAGTAGTGTAAGACAGAACAGGTAACAGTAGTGTAAGACAGGGGAGGTAACAGTAGTGTAAGACAGAACAGATAACAGTAGTGTAAGACAGAACAGGTAACAGTAGTGTTAGACAGAACAGGTAACATTAGTGTAAGACAGAACAGGTAACAGTAGTGTAAGACAGAACAGGTAACAGTAGTGTAAGACAGGGGAGGTAACAGTAGTGTAAGACAGAGGTAACAGGTAACAGGAGGTAACAGTGTGTAAGACAGGGGAGGTAACAGTAGTGTAAGACAGAACAGGTAACAGTAGTGTAAGACAGAACAGATAACAGTAGTGTAAGACAGAACAGGTAACAGTAGTGTAAGACAGAACAGGTAACAGTAGTGTAAGACAGAACAGGTAACAGTAGTGTAAGACAGGAGGTAACAGTAGTGTAAGACAGGGAGGTAACAGTAGTGTAAGACAGAACAGGTAACAGTAGTGTAAGACAGAACAGGTAACAGTAGTGTAAGACAACAGGTAACAGTAGTGTAAGACAGAACAGTAGTGTAAGACAGGGGAGGTAACAGTAGTGTAAGACAGAACAGGTAACAGTAGTGTAAGACTGAACAGGTAACAGTAGTGTAAGACAGGGGAGGTAACAGTAGTGTAAGACAGGGGAGGTAACAGTAGTGTAAGACAGAACAGGTAACAGTAGTGTAAGACAGAACAGGTAACAGTAGTGTAAGACTGAACAGGTAACAGTAGTGTAAGACAAAACAGATAACAGTAGTGTAAGACAGAACAGGTAACAGTAGTGTAAGACAGAACAGGTAACAGTAGTGTTAGACAAAACAGATAACAGTGGGAAGACAGAACAGGTAACAGTAGTGTAAGACAGAACAGGTAACAGTAGTGTAAGACAGAACAGGTAACAGTAGTGTAAGACAGTGGAGGTAACAGTAGTGTAAGACAAAACAGATAACAGTGGGAAGACAGAACAGGTAACAGTAGTGTGAGACAGAGCAGGTAACAGTAGTAGACAGGGGAGGTAACAGTAGTGTAAGACAGAACAGAACAGGTATACACAGTGGAGGTAACAGTAGTGTAAGACAAAACAGATAACAGGGGAAGACAGAACAGGTAACAGTAGTGTAAGACAGAACAGGTAACAGGTAACAGAACAGGTAACAGTAGTGTAAGACAGGGGAGGTAACAGTAGTGTAAGACAGAACAGGTAACAGTAGTGATAGACAGAACAGGTAACAGTAGTGTAAGACAGAACAGGTAACAGTAGTGTAAGACAGAACAGGTAACAGTAGTGTTAGACAGAACAGGTAACAGTAGTGTTAGACAGAACAGGTAACAGTAGTGTTAGACAGAACAGGTAACAGTAGTGTAAGACAGAACAGGTAACAGTAGTGTTAGACAGAACAGGTAACAGTAGTGTTAGACAGAACAGGTAACAGTAGTGTTAGACAGAACAGGTAACAGTAGTGTTAGACAGAACAGGTAACAGTAGTGTAAGACAGAACAGGTAACAGAACAGTGTAGTGTAAGACAGAACAGGTAACAGTAGTGATAGACAGAACAGGTAACAGTAGTGTTAGACAGAACAGGTAACAGTAGTGTAAGACAGAACAGGTAACAGTAGTGTTAGACAGAACAGGTAACAGTAGTGTAGACAGAACAGGTAACAGTAGTGTAAGACAGGGGAGGTAACAGTAGTGTAAGACAGAACAGGTAACAGTAGTGTAAGACAGTGGAGGTAACAGTAGTGTAAGACAAAACAGATAACAGAAGACAGAACAGGTAACAGTAGTGTAAGACAGAACAGGTAACAGTAGTGTAAGACAGAACAGGTAACAGTAGTGTAAGACAGGGAGGTAACAGTAGTGTAAGACAGAACAGGTAACAGTAGTGATAGACAGAACAGGTAACAGTAGTGTAAGACAGGGGAGGTAACAGTAGTGTAAGACAGAACAGGTAACAGTAGTGTAAGACAGAACAGGTAACAGTAGTGTTAGACAGAACAGGTAACAGTAGTGTTAGACAGAACAGGTAACAGTAGTGTTAGACAGAACAGGTAACAGTAGTGTAACAGAACAGGTAACAGTAGTGTTAGACAGAACAGGTAACAGTAGTGTTAGACAGAACAGGTAACAGTAGTGTTAGACAGAACAGGTAACAGTAGTGTAAGACAGAACAGGTAACAGTAGTAACAGAACAGGTAAGAGTAGTGTAAGACAGAACAGGTAACAGTAGTGATAGACAGAACAGGTAACAGTAGTGTTAGACAGAACAGGTAACAGTAGTGATAGACAGAACAGGTAACAGTAGTGATAGACAGAACAGGTAACAGTAGTGTTAGACAGAACAGGTAACAGTAGTGTAAGACAGAACAGGTAACAGTAGTGTTAGACAGAACAGGTAACAGTAGTGTTAGACAGAACAGGTAACAGTAGTGTAAGACAGGGGAGGTAACAGTAGTGTAAGACAGAACAGGTAACAGTAGTGTAAGACAGAACAGAGTGTAAGACAAAACAGATAACAGTGGGAAGACAGAACAGGTAACAGTAGTGTAAGACAGAACAGGTAACAGTAGTGTAAGACAGAACAGATAACAGTAGTGATAGACAGAACAGGTAACAGTAGTGTAAGACAAAACAGATAACAGTGGGAAGACAGAACAGGTAACAGTAGTGTAAGACAGAGCAGGTAACAGAGTGTTAGACAGAGGTAACAGTAGTGTAAGACAGAACAGATAACAGTAGTGATAGACAGAACAGGTAACAGTAGTGTAAGACAGAACAGGTAACAGTAGTGTTAGACAAAACAGATAACAGTGGGAAGACAGAACAGGTAACAGTAGTGTAAGACAGAACAGGTAACAGTAGTGTAAGACAGAACAGGTAACAGTAGTGTTAGACAGAGCAGGTAACAGTAGTGATAGACAGAACTGGTAACAGTAGTGCTAGACAGAACAGGTAACAGTAGTGTAAGACAGAACAGGTAACAGTAGTGATAGACAGAACAGGTAACAGTAGTGTAAGACAGAACAGATAACAGTAGTGCTAGACAGAACAGGTAACAGTAGTGTTAGACAGAGCAAGTAACAGTAGTGCTAGACAGAACAGGTAACAGTAGTGATAGACAGAACAGGTAACAGTAGTGTTAGACAGGGGAGGTAACAGTAGTGTAAGACAGAACAGGTAACAGTAGTGATAGACAGAACAGGTAACAGTAGTGTAAGACAGAACAGGTAACAGTAGTGTAAGACAGAACAGATAACAGTAGTGTTAGACAGAACAGATAACAGTAGTGTAAGACAGTGGAGGTAACAGTAGTGTAAGACAAAACAGATAACAGTAGGGTAAGACAGAACAGGTAACAGTAGTGTAAGACAGAGCAGGTAACAGTAGTGATAGACAGAACTGGTAACAGTAGTGCTAGACAGAACAGGTAACAGTAGTGTAAGACAAAACAGATAACAGTGGGAAGACAGAACAGGTAACAGTAGTGTAAGACAGAGCAGGTAACAGTAGTGTTAGACAGGGGAGGTAACAGTAGTGTAAGACAGAACAGATAACAGTAGTGATAGACAGAACAGGTAACAGTAGTGTAAGACAGAACAGGTAACAGTAGTGTTAGACAGAACAGGTAACAGTAGTGTAAGACAGAACAGGTAACAGTAGTGTAAGACAGAACAGGTAACAGTAGTGTAAGACAGGGGAGGTAACAGTAGTGTAAGACAGAACAGGTAACAGTAGTGTAAGACAGAACAGGTAACAGTAGTGTAAGACAGAACAGGTAACAGTAGTGTAAGACAGAACAGGTAACAGTAGTGTAAGACTGAACAGGTAACAGTAGTGTTAGACAGGGGAGGTAACAGTAGTGTTAGACAGAACAGGTAACAGTAGTGTAAGACAGAACAGGTAACAGTAGTGTTAGACAGAACAGGTAACAGTAGTGTAAGACAGAACAGGTAACAGTAGTGTAAGACAGAACATGTAACAGTAGTGTTAGACAGAGCAGGTAACAGTAGTGTAAGACAGAACAGGTAACAGTAGTGTAAGACAGAACAGATAACAGTAGTGTTAGACAGGGGAGGTAACAGTAGTGTAAGACAGGGGAGGTAACAGTAGTGTAAGACAGAACAGGTAACAGTAGTGTACGACAGGGGAGGTAACAGTAGTGTAAGACAGAACAGGTAACAGTAGTGTTAGACAGAACAGGTAACAGTAGTGTAAGACAGAACAGGTAACAGTAGTGTAAGACAGAACAGGTAACAGTAGTGTAAGACAGAACAGGTAACAGTAGTGTAAGACAGGGGAGGTAACAGTAGTGTAAGACAGAACAGGTAACAGTAGTGTAAGACAGAACAGGTAACAGTAGTGTAAGACTGAACAGGTAACAGTAGTGTTAGACAGGGGAGGTAACAGTAGTGTTAGACAGAACAGGTAACAGTAGTGTAAGACAGGGGAGGTAACAGTAGTGTAAGACAGAACAGGTAACAGTAGTGTAAGACAGAACAGATAACAGTAGTGTAAGACAGGGGAGGTAACAGTAGTGTAAGACAGAACAGGTAACAGTGGTGTAAGACAGAACATATAACAGTCGTGTAAGACAGGGGAGGTAACAGTAGTGTAAGACAGGGGAGGTAACAGTAGTGTTAGACAAAACAGGTAACAGTAGTGTTAGACAGGGGAGGTAACAGTAGTGTTAGACAAAACAGATACCAGTGGGTAGACATAGCAGGTAACAGTAGTGTTAGACAGGGGAGGTAACAGTAGTGTTAGACAGAACAGATACCAGTGGGTAGACATAGCAGGTAACAGTAGTGTAAGACAGAACAGGTAACAGTAGTGTAAGACAGGGGAGGTAACAGTAGTGTTAGACAGGGGAGGTAACAGTAGTGCTAGACAGAACAGGTAACAGTAGTGATAGACAGAACAGGTAACAGTAGTGCTAGACAGAACAGGTAACAGTAGTGCTAGACAGAACAGGTAACAGTAGTCCTAGACAGAACAGGTAACAGTAGTCCTAGACAGAACAGGTAACAGTAGTCCTAGACAGAACAGGTAACAGTAGTGCTAGACAGAACAGGTAACAGTAGTCCTAGACAGAACAGGTAACAGTAGTCCTAGACAGAACAGGTAACAGTAGTCCTAGACAGAACAGGTAACAGTAGTGTTAGACAGAACAGGTAACAGTAGTCCTAGACAGAACAGGTAACAGTAGTGATAGACAGAACAGGTAACAGTAGTCCTAGACAGAACAGGTAACAGTAGTGTTAGACAGAACAGGTAACAGTAGTGCTAGACAGAACAGGTAACAGTAGTGCTAGACAGAACAGGTAACAGTAGTCCTAGACAGAACAGGTAACAGTAGTGATAGACAGAACAGGTAACAGTAGTCCTAGACAGAACAGGTAACAGTAGTGTTAGACAGAACAGGTAACAGTAGTGCTAGACAGAACAGGTAACAGTAGTGCTAGACAGAACAGGTAACAGTAGTGTTAGACAGAGCAAGTAACAGTAGTGCTCGACAGAACAGGTAACAGTAGTGATAGACAGAACAGGTAACAGTAGTGTAAGACAGAACAGATAACAGTAGTGCTAGACAGAACAGGTAACAGTAGTGTTAGACAGAGCAAGTAACAGTAGTGTAAGACAGAACAGGTAACAGATAACAGTAGTGTAGACAGAGCAAGTAACAGTAGTGCTAGACAGAACAGGTAACAGTAGTGATAGACAGAACAGGTAACAGTAGTGCTAGACAGAACAGGTAACAGTAGTGATAGACAGAACAGGTAACAGTAGTGCTAGACAGAACAGGTAACAGTAGTGCTAGACAGAACAGGTAACAGTAGTGCTAGACAGAACAGGTAACAGTAGTGATAGACAGAACAGGTAACAGTAGTGCTAGACAGAACAGGTAACAGTAGTGTTAGACAGAACAGGTAACAGTAGTGATAGACAGAGCAAGTAACAGTAGTGCTAGACAGAACAGGTAACAGTAGTGATAGACAGAACAGATAACAGTAGTGTTAGACAGGGGAGGTAACAGTAGTGTAAGACAGAACAGGTAACAGTAGTGATAGACAGAACAGGTAACAGTAGTGTAAGACAGAACAGGTAACAGTAGTGTAAGACAGAACAGATAACAGTAGTGTTAGACAGAACAGATAACAGTAGTGTAAGACAGGGGAGGTAACAGTAGTGTAAGACAGAACAGATAACAGTAGTGTTAGACAGAGCAAGTAACAGTAGTGCTAGACAGAACAGGTAACAGTAGTGATAGACAGAACAGGTAACAGTAGTGCTAGACAGAACAGGTAACAGTAGTGCTAGACAGAACAGGTAACAGTAGTGATAGACAGAGCAAGTAACAGTAGTGCTAGACAGAACAGGTAACAGTAGTGATAGACAGAACAGGTAACAGTAGTGATAGACAGAGCAAGTAACAGCAGTGCTAGACAGAACAGGTAACAGTAGTGATAGACAGAGCAAGTAACAGCAGTGCTAGACAGAGCAAGTAACAGTGGGTAGACAGAGAGATAACAGTGGTGCTAGACAGAGCAAGTAACAGTGGGTAGACAGAGAGATAACAGCAGTGCTAGACAGAGCAAGTAACAGTGGGTAGACAGAGAGATAACAGTGGTGCTAGACAGAGCAGGTAACAGTGGGTAGACAGAGAGATAACAGCAGTGCTAGACAGAGCAAGTAACAGTGGGTAGACAGAGAGATAACAGTGGTGCTAGACAGAGCAGGTAACAGTGGGTAGACTACACTGAGGTATGTCTGTCCTGTCGGTCGGTCTGTCTGTCTGTGTGTGGCTGGGGGTTAGTGACCACAGCTAAAGACAAACACAAAGTCCCAGAACGATTGCTATGCGTTTGTGTGCCTGGGAGAAGCTCTCTCTGTGATGGTTTACAGAGAGACAGAATGGGGACGTCACAAGTTAGTGACTATGCCTCATCTGACAAGAACACACGTTCTCTCTCTCTCTCTCTCTCTCTCTCTCTGTCTCTCTCTGTAGGGGGTATGGTTTCACAGCAGGCTAAAACCAAAGACTAGTTTCTGCAACGGTAAAGAAGAACTGTCTATCCTTGTCTCCAATGGGTAACACTCTACTGTACTGTCATGCTTCATTCAGGGTGAGGAGATTCCATCTGACAGGATGTCATGGTGTGTGCTTCTATGTGTGGAGTAGGAGGAGAGGGAGGGACACAATGATGACATTTACTAATATTCATTGTGTCATATTCAAAAAGTAATAGCGGTATGATTGGCCTACTAAATGTGTCCCCTTTACTGTGGCATCTGGCATGTAATGAACACCAGGCTAAAACCACTGTTTAGGTCCAAACCATTCCCTGCCAGTCACAGCTTACAGAGTTTAGGTGCGGTGCATAGCAAGGCTGTTCTCCACTATTCCTCCATTCATGTTGCTATTCCACACACCAGAGGTTTTGTATTTAGCTCATCAGCAACATTAATCATTCCTATCGTATGCGCCCGACGCCAGGTTCCTAGGCAGAGCTCAAATTGAACCGTCAGGGTTTCTAACATGGCCCTAAACGAATCACACAGAGCAGTCTGGGCTCCTCTTTCTCACTGCCGCTGTTGTCTTTTAGTCCTCCTCTTCTCCCATTTCTCTCAGCTACCCTTTCTTTCTCCCCCTTCTCTCTCTCTCGCTACCTCCCTCTGTCTTGCTCCGTCTGACTTTCTCTGTATCTCTCTCTCTCCCTACCTCGCTCCTAAAGCGGATTAGAATTCTGTTTCTCATACATAATGTTGTTAGGTCTGTCTGTATCTTAGGCACACTGCTGAATGCTCATCTTTGTTTAATCAGACATAGATATTCATTTCAAACCCTCTAGACTGAACCACCACGCGTGCACACACACATATGTGCATGCCATAGGTGAAATTTCCATGGGGGATGGGGGGGGGCATGCCCCCCGATCAGTTTGGTCTGTCCCCTCTACCCCCCAATCATTTATGTTAAAAGTGTTTCGGCTTATGGGTCCCCCCGGATAGCATACAAACATGTCAAAAGCAATGGCAAAATGTGTAGAATTGCAGGAAATTAGCTTTAACTATCAACTTTGGGTGCGAAAAAACGGTCCAACTCCTCTTCTTTCTCAATTTTCTAACAGAAATGGGGTGTGCCTTTGGTGGTTCATCATGTGTCATTCTTGTCATGTACACCATGACCCAAGTAGCTAGTTTGTTAGCTAAGTTTGCCACTTTGTAGCTAGCCAGTAACAGTATGCATTGACGTCATTCACAGGATTTGTCTTTGTACAGAAATGGCACTTCTGTAGCCAACTTTCTTTTGTTTTTTTAAGCATTCAATGATCTGGTATGATGGTGCATTGATCAGTTATACAATTTAAAGATGTTGTTTTTAGCATTTCTGCCCAAAGTCAACCTTTAAAGTAACATATATTATAATATATGTTAATTCAATATTTCAATTCTTGGGGGGGCCTTCCACTTATCCTTCCACTTATCCTTCCACTTATACTGTGTATAATTGCAGGAAATGTGTTTTAAAAGAGGACCCCCTGGACACCCCATCCACTGTTCGCCCCCCAATTATCTAAACCACAATTTCACCCTTGACGCATGCACATGCACACACCCATCCACGCACACACCTCCTCTGTGCCCGAGGTTTGCCACGGCTCGATGGGCAGAGGCGAGCAGCAGAGCAGAGAGGAACAGTACAGCGTGGTACCACGTCCCCGGCGGTGTCTGTCTCTGCCGTGTTTGAAGAGCTATTTTCATGCCACATTACCACCACCCATCCACTGTGGGGACTACTTTCTCTGACAGTGTCTAACGTGTCTAATTATTGTGAAGGGTAATAATCACGACAATACAGTTATCGCGGAGCACTACATTGGATCACAGCAAGGAAATGAGTTCTAGTCAACTGTCAAAGTGCCACCACCGCCTTCTTCCGCTCTTCTAAAACACTTCCAGGCTGGCTTTGTAGCCAGGCACCTAGCTCTTTGATGAAATGAATCAAAGGTGACTTCAGGGGGAAAGTACCAGGAGAGTTGAAGGGTCTGTCTATATCTTGTCACTGTTGTTATTCATCTATAGAGTGGTATGTAAGGGATTATCATTCTATTTGAAACATGTCTATTACTCCATAGTCAGTGTATGCATGGCTAGAATGCATCAGGTCTGTGGATACATTTGTAAGCTATCCACATTATGACAGAGTCTATTTTCAGTTGGACATGTAACAACATGTCTGCTGGCCCAGTCCCCAATGGAGGTGTTTATGAGTCCAGATGTAATCAGCTGCTTGTCAGTGGAGCCTGTCAGGGAGATAACACCATGTGGCATGTGATTTATCTGCAGGGCAGCAGGGAAATAGCTTTCAGGACGTGGACACACACACAGACAGAGAAGTAGCAGGGAAATAGCTTTCAGGACGTGGACACACACACAGAAGTAGCAGGGAAATAGCTTTCAGGACGTGGACACACACACACACACACACACACACACACACACACACACACACACACACACACACACACACACACACACACACACACACACACACACACACACACACACACACACACACACACACACACACACACACACACACACACACACACACACACACACACACACACACACACACACACACACACACACACACACACACACACACACAGCAGTAGGGAAATAGCGGTCCTGATAAGGATAAAAAAACATCATCTTAGATCTGGGTAAATGTGGTAGGATGTGATAGAAAAGGATTGGCCCAGGATGGGTTAAAGTGATGAACTACTGTCTAAACATCCTCTGTACTTATGCCCTGGCAACTCAAATGTTTCTTCCAACCTCAAGGGAGATTTTAAATGTCACTGTCGACCTTGGCTTTCACTTTTGGAAGAAGTTCAAGTTCTCTTGAAAGTTCAGTGACTTATATGACTTTGAAAAAGTACCAAGTAATGAATAAAATGTGAATAATAAAAAAACTATCTTCATGACTTAGCTGGTGAAATAAATGTTGAATAGGTAGAATAGATTGCAAAGAGTCTTTTATTTACCTGGTGTTAAAGGTAGCATCCACACTCAGTAAGGTCTTCTAATAAGCCAGGACACACGACATCACAACGCGCACCATAGTGTCAACATCATCACTATCATCAGCTAGGTTCTGTTGGTTCTGCTACGTTCCAATATCTACTCTAGCGTACTGCTTAGAATGTATGGCCAAATAACTAGTATGCTAGTGTGAATATTGGAACCGAGCTGTCTTCTCAACAGGGGGTTCAAACTTCATCATCATCATCATCATCATCAGTACAGTCACGTGAACAGAGTCATTTTGTACAGGTTTTTTTTTCTCCATAAAACATTGTTGCTTTTAGTGACACCAACACCTGCACATAAAAAGTATATATATATATATATATATATATATATATATATATACGTATATGGAATGACATCAAACACACATAAACCATGTGTTTGATACCATTGTATATACATATATATATATATGCAGTGCCTTCAGAAAGTATTCACACCCCTTGACTTTTTCCACATTTTGTTGTGCTACAGCCTGAATTTAAAATGATTCAATTGTTGTTTTTGTGTCACTGGCATACACACACTACTACCCCATAATGTGGAATGATGTTTTTCAATTATTATTATTTTTTACAAATTAATAAAACATGAAAGCTTAAATGTCTTGAGTAATAAGTTTTCAACCACATGAGGTTGGTGGCTGCTTAATTGGAGAGGATGGGCTTGTGGTAATAGCTGTTGTGGTATAAGTGGAATGGTATCAAACACATGGTTTCTATGTGTTTGATGTCATTCCAATAGTGCCGTTCCAGCCATTATTATGAGCTGTCCTCCATTCAGCAGCCTCCACTGTATTCAACCTCTTTGTTATGGCAAGCCTAAATAAGTTCAAAAGTAAAACTGTACTTAACAAGTCACAATAAGTTGCATGGACTCCCTCTGTATGCAATAATAGTGTTTAACATTGTTTTTGAATGACTACCTAATTTCTGTACCCCACACATACAATTATCTATAAGGTCCCTCAGTCGAGCAGTGAATTTCAAACACATATTCAACCACAAAGACCAGGGACGTTTTCCAATGCCTCTCAAAGAAGGGTTAAATATGGGTTTTAAAAAAACACATTGAATATCCCTTTGAGCATGATGAAGTTATTAATTACACTTTGGATGGTGTATCAATACACCCAGTCATTACAAAGAAAATCCTTCCTAACTCAGCTGCCGGAGAGGAAGGAAACCGCTCAGGGATTTCACCATGAGGCCAATTGTGAAGTTAAAACAGTAGAGGGTTTAATGGCTGTGATAGGAGAAAACTGAGGATGGATCAACAACATTGTAGTTACTCCACAATACTAACCTAGATGACAGAGTGAAAAGAAGGCAGCCTGTTTACAATAAAAATATTCCAAAACATGCATCCTGTTTGCAACAAGGCACTAAAGTAATACTGCTAAAAAATATGGCAAATCAATTAACCGTTTGTCCTGAATACAAGGTGTTATGTTTGGGGCAAATTCAATACAATACATTACTGAGTACCATGCTCCATTGGTTCATTTACTTGGTTCATCACGCTCTAGCGACGCCTTGTGGCAGGCCGGGCGCCTGCCAGCTGACCTCCGTCGTCAGTTGAACAGTGTTTCCTCTGACACATTGGTGCAGCTAGCTTCCGGGTTAAGGGGGCGGGTGTTAAGGAGCGCAGTTTGGCGGGTCATGTTACGGAGGACACATGACTCAACCTTCCCCTTTTCAGAGCCCATTGGGGAGTTGCAGCGATGAAACAAGATTGTAATTGGGGAGAAAAAGGGTGGAAAAAATAGACTTGAAAAATAGTCAGACTTGAAAACACAGGGCTTGAAGAATTTCAAAAATAATGGGTATAATGTTGCACAATCCAGGTGTGTAAAGCTCTTAGACTTACGCAGAAAGACTCCCAATCGCTGCCAAAGTTGTGAGATATTTCTGTATTTCATTTTCAACACATTTGCAAACATTATGGGGTATTGTGTGTAGATGAGTGAGAAGAAAAACATATTTAATCCATTTTGAACTCAGGCTGTAACAACAAAATGTGGAATAAGTGTGTGAATACTTTCTGAAGGCAGGATATATAGATTTGTCATTCATTCTCTATAGACATGTCAGTCAAGTGAATTTTGCTTTGGGTTGTGTTTTGTAAAATCTGACTCTTATCTGGAGGGATGCCTCTTCTTTCAGACAGTGATCAAGACACACACCCAAACGCGCACATGCGCACACATACACACACGCACACACGCTCAACTAACATAGGCAGGTCTGTTCATTTAAGAAGGAGACGTACGTACCCCTTTCTATAGTGATACCCCTCTGTAGGTAGTGTATAACTTACTCCCATCAAAACCAAAGCAGTTACAAACAAGAGAGAGAATGACTGGTCATGGTCTGTAAACGTCAACTGAGAGTCGCATACATCCTCCAGTCTAGGGCTGGAACCAGAGAGGGCCAAGTTTGGCACAATGTCACTTCTCTCTCGAATGTACAGTGGTGGTATGTACAACCTAGTACAACGTCTTAGAAAGCAGAAGGTTGGTTCTTGTACACGGGACAGACTGTATCATGTAACTGTGGATGACAAAACCATTTTAATTCAGAACTTTTAAATACTGTATCTTCAAAATAAAATATCAGAGTGTGGAAACGGAGAAACAAGAAACGTATATTTCAAATATCTACATCTAATTGTTTAGGCAGTGAAAAAGCAGTCTGTCAAGAAGGAGTGTGGAATGATGTCATCGGTGTTGTAGTCGGTCTTGAACTGCTTTGGACAGACATTTTTCGTGATCAGAGAACAGACAATACTGCTAGTCAACCACTGGCTGTTCAAACAGATGTGGTGTGGGAAAGGGAGACAGTGATCATTGATAGACATTGTTCCAAATGGTGTGTGTTTTCTTCTCAGCCTCTCCTGTTACAGACTAACAATATGCAGTGGTCGGTCGCTAGTGACTCGTGTAATATACACAATACCACACAAGTCTCTCAACTGTCACTGTACTGTACACCAAAAATACTATACATCCACAACTTAAAAAAATACAAATAAAAAATGTGAAAATAAAATGGTTGGAAGAGTCTTCTTGAATAGAGGACATTCCATAGAAAGGTGAAAGTCAGAAGTCAATGTAATGAATGGGTGGAAAGCTGCTCCCTTAGTTTTTCCTGTAAACATCCACTCTTGCCTTGAGCTTGGTGTATTCCACTCATCCCTCTCTCCCTTCTCTGTTCTGTCGCTTTTCATCCCGATTAGCCAAAGAACCCTCACCGCCACTCTTCCTCTCCTCCATTTCTCCACACCTCGTCTCTTCTCCTTCTTCCTGAAGGTCAATGTAAGAGCCCTCCGTCATCATTCACTTGTTTTCTCGCTTTCTTTCCATCAAGGCCTTCACTCTCTCTCTCTCTTTCCATCTCCCTCTCTTTCTTTCCCTCCCTTTTGACATATCCATACATCCACTTTCCCAGTGGAACAAGCTTTGAACAAACTAAACTGGCAGAAAGAAAATGTATTGTGGTATTCATGCACATGCACAGTCTCTCTTCACGCCTCAGTCCCTAACAACCCCTGGCACCTCCCTCATCTACCCCCTCAATCTCTGCTGTGGTTAGTAACTAATATTAACCTCCCACTCCCACCTTACTCTACACCAGTGTTTTCACTCCCAGTCCGGGAGAGCTACAGGACCATGGAGGCTTTTGTTCCAGCCCAGCAATAATAAACCTGATATCCTAAAAACAACTGTTCATAACACTTTAATTACTTGAATCAGGTGTTGTTACTGCAAGGCTGGAGCTAAAGCCTGCACAAGCCTATGTCTCTCCAGGACCAGAGATAAGTTGTGACTCCTGTCTCTAGACCCAGGAGTCAGGCGAGGCCGGGTAGTGGCTGGTCTCGTAGTTGAGTTCGGAGTAGGGCCGGGATGCAGAGTAGAAGTCCACGTAGTTGCCGGTGGATTTGAGGCCCAGGTGCATCCGGAGGTCAGTGGCAGCCTGAGACGGGGGCTGGGGGAGGGGCTGGTCTGGAGGCACGAAGAAGGAGTCATCCAGCATGCGGCCAGGGTTCTGCGGCGGAGGGAAGGATGGAGGATGGGATGGAGGGAACGTATCGTATTCTTTTATAGATGTAGAGGAGCAGTCTGCCTGCGGAGCTATGGTCATGGGCTGAGGAGGGATCTGGAGAGGAAATAAAAACTCATCACACATCAGAAACTATACAGTTACTTTCATCTTCCAAAATTGTGGCTGTATTAACTTTACGTTGACACATTTCACAGAGCCCTTTAATTGGTCTAACTTCATCTGTGGTGATAAGATAAGGTTTTTAATTGGATAAGCGCGGGGTGTGGTTTCAGGTTTCCACGGTTTCACGCTCTCCAGTTTGTGGGCGGGGCATTGGTGAAGATTCCAGAACACATCAGAGCTTATCAGAACCTCCGCCTTCCTGAAGACGCCACCATGACAACCATCACCATGGCACCAGATGCCAAGGAGGTAACTTGCTAACAAGACATGCCATAAAAATCTGTGCGTGTCTGTGTGCAGCAATGTGAGTGTGTGTGCATGTCTGCATGCGCATGTATGTATTTGTATGTGTGTGTGTGGGTGTGTGTTTGTAGTTGTACTGTAACTCACCTGGTTGTGTTTAATGTCGTCATTAGCAGTTACATAAGAGTTCCGGAACAACGTGGATGTTCCACAGGAGATTTGGACTGTCAGAGAGAGAGAGAGAGAGAGTGTGTGAGAGAGAGAAAGAGAGAGACAGTGTCAGAGAGTGAGAGAGAGTGTGAGCAAGTATGAGAGAGAAAGAGCGAGAGAGAGAAAGAGTGTGAGAGCGAAAGAGAGAGATAAAGAGAGCATGTCAGAGAGAGAGAGAGAAAGAGTGTGAGAGAGAAAGAGAGAGATAAAGAGAGAGTGTCAGAGAGAGAGAAAGAGTGTGAGAGAGAAAGAGAGAGATAAAGAGAGAGTGTCAGAGAGAGAGAGAGAGAAAGAGTGTGAGAGAGAAAGAGAGCATGTCAGAGAGAGAGAAAGATAAAGAGAGCATGTCAGAGAGAGAGAGAGAGAGAGAGAAAGAGTGTGTGAGAGAAAGAGAGATAAAGAGAGCGTGTCAGAGAGAGAGAGAGAGAGAGAAAGAGTGTGACAGTGAAAGAGAGCATGTCAGAGAGAGAGAGAGAGAGAGAGAAAGTGTGAGAGAGAAAGAGAGAGATAAAGAGAGCGTGTCAGAGAGAGAGAAAGAGAGAGTGATAAAGAGAGCGTGTCAGAGAGAGAGGGAGAGAGGGAGACAGAGATACAGAGAGAGAGAGAGAGAGAGGGATAGAACATTTGTGAGTGTAATGTTTACTGGTCTTTTTTAAATTGTTTATTTCAATAGCTTTGGCACTGTAAACATGTGTTTCCCATGCCAATATTAGCCCTTTGAATTGAGAGAGAGAGAAGGAAAGAAAGACAGAAAAAGTAAGACAAAGACTGAGAGAAATAGATGGAGAAGATGTGTGAGAAAGAATACGTATATTAAAGAGAGAATGTGTCCTTTAACCTGAGAACATGTCAGAGACTCTGGTGAAAATAACATCAGCCTTTAACCTGAGAACATGTCAGAGACTCTGGTGAAAATAACATCAGCCTTTAACCTGAGAACATGTCAGAGACTCTGGTGAAAATAACATCGGCCTTTAACCTGAGAACATGTCAGAGACTCTGGTGAAAATAACATCAGCCTTTAACCTGAGAACATGTCAGAGACTCTGGTGAAAATAACATCAGCCTTTAACCTGAGAACATGTCAGAGACTCTGGTGAAAATAACATCAGCCTTTAACCTGGAGAACATGTCAGAACTCTGGTGAAAATAACATCAGCCTTTAACCTGAGAACATGTCAGAGACTCTGGTGAAAATAACATCAGCCTTTAACCTGAGAACATGTCAGAGACTCTGGTGAAAATAACATCAGCCTTTAACCTGAGAACATGTCAGAGACTCTGGTGAAAATAACATCAGCCTTTAACCTGAGAACATGTCAGAGACTCTGAGAAAATAACATCAGCCTTTAGCCTGACATGTCAGAGACTCTGGTGAAAATAACATCAGCCTTTAACCTGAGAACATGTCAGAGACTCTGGTGAAAATAACATCAGCCTTTAACCTGAGAACTGAGACTCTGGTGAAAATAACAGAACATGTCAGAGACTCTGAAAATAACATCAGCCTTTAACCTGAGAACATGTCAGAGACTCTGGTGAAAATAACATCAGCCTTTAACCTGAGAACATGTCAGAGACTCTGGTGAAAATAACATCAGCCTTTAACCTGAGAACATGTCAGAGACTCTGGTGAAAATAACATCAGCCTTTAACCTGAGAACATGTCAGAGACTCTGGTGAAAATAACATCAGAAGAACATGTCAGAGACTCTGGTGAAAATAACATCAGCCTTTAGCCTGAGAACCAGAGACTCTGGTGAAAATAACATCAGCCTTTAACCTGAGAACATGTCAGAGACTCTGGTGAAAATAACATCAGCCTTTAACCTGAGAACATGTCAGAGACTCTGGTGAAAATAACATCAGCCTTTAGCCCGAGAACATGTCAGAGACTCTGGTGAAAATAACATCAGCCTTTAACCTGAGAACATGTCAGAGACTCTGGTGAAAATAACATCAGCCTTTAACCTGAGAACATGTCAGAGACTCTGGTGAAAATAACATCAGCCTTTAACCTGAGAACATGTCAGAGACTCTGGTGAAAATAACATCAGCCTTTAACCTGAGAACATGTCAGAGACTCTGGTGAAAATAACATCAGCCTTTAACCTGAGAACATGTCAGAGACTCTGGTGAAAATAACATCAGCCTTTAACCTGAGAACATGTCAGAGACTCTGGTGAAAATAACATCAGCCTTTAACCTGAGAACATGTCAGAGACTCTGGTGAAAATAACATCAGCCTTTAACCTGAGAACATGTCAGAGACTCTGGTGAAAATAACATCGGCCTTTAACCTGAGAACATGTCAGAGACTCTGGTGAAAATAACATCAGCCTTTAGCCTGAGAACATGTCAGAGACTCTGGTGAAAATAACATCAGCCTTTAGCCTGAGAACATGTCAGAGACTCTGGTGAAAATAACATCAGCCTTTAACCTGAGAACATGTCAGAGACTCTGGTGAAAATAACATCAGCCTTTAGCCTGAGAACATGTCAGAGACTCTGGTGAAAATAACATCAGCCTTTAACCTGAGAACATGTCAGAGACTCTGGTGAAAATAACATCAGCCTTTAGCCCGAGAACATGTCAGAGACTCTGGTGAAAATAACATCAGCCTTTAACCTGAGAACATGTCAGAGACTCTGGTGAAAATAACATCAGCCTTTAACCTGAGAACATGTCAGAGACTCTGGAGACTCTGGTGAAAATAACATCAGCCTTTAGCCTGAGAACATGTCAGAGACTCTGGTGAAAATAACATCAGCCTTTAGCCTGAGAACATGTCAGAGACTCTGGTGAAAATAACATCAGCCTTTAACCTGAGAACATGTCAGAGACTCTGGTGAAAATAACATCAGCCTTTAGCCTGAGAACATGTCAGAGACTCTGGTGAAAATAACATCAGCCTTTAACCTGAGAACATGTCAGAGACTCTGGTGAAAAACCTGAGAACATGTCAGAGACTCTGGTGAAAATAACATCAGCCTTTAGCCCGAGAACATGTCAGAGACTCTGGTGAAAATAACATCAGCCTTTAACCTGAGAACATGTCAGAGACTCTGGTGAAAATAACATCAGCCTTTAGCCCGAGAACATGTCAGAGACTCTGGTGAAAATACCATCAGCCTTTAAGTCACACAGTTAATTATTGACAAAATGTCTATACAGAATGTAAGTTTAAACTAGTAATTAGTGAATGCCTCTTAATTAATGAGTTAAGAGAGCTACAGGAAACTGCCAAAATAAAGGGGTGTTGGGCCACCACGAGCCAGAACATCAATGCACCTTGGCATCAATTCTACAAGTGTCTGGAACTCTATTGGAGGGATGTGACACCATTCTTCCACGAGAAATACCATCATTTGGTGTTTTGTTGATGGTGGTGGAAAACACTGTCTCAGGCACTGCTCCAGGATCTCCCAGAAGTGTTCAATTGGGTTGAGTTCTGGTGACTGAGATGGCCATGGCATATGGTTTACATCGTTTTCATGCTCATCAAACCATTCATTGACCACTTGTGCCCTGTGGATGAAAGCACTGTCATCCTGGAAGAGACCACTCCCATCAGGATAAAAATGATCAGTCAGAATGGCTGTATTGGCATTTACCTTGTCCTCTAAGGGGTAGAGAGGACCTAAACCATGCCAGGAAAATGACACCCCAGACTACAACAGAGCCACCAGAACCCTCATTTACTGCAGTTACCTGTATATTACAACAATAATAATAATAGATGGATTTTATATAGCACTTTCATTACAAAGACAATATCAAAGATGCTTTGAAAACAAAACTAAAACAAATGTAGGATTCTGGAAGTGGCAGGTCTTGACTGAGGCGATGGACAAGTGAGATAGCTAATTGTTGATGATTTGCGTATTATACAGATGTACCTGGCGTAGGCTACAGTAGCCTGTTGAGTTTCAGAATAAACCGTTTGATTCAAGAACTCAAACCTTTGTCCTGAACATTCTTTTATTCGTGATCTATTGAGGTTATTATATGAGAAAAACTCAGCAATAGATAGAGAGAGGGGGGAGAGAGAGAGGGGGAGAGAGAGAGGGAGGAGGAGAGAGAGGGGAGGAGCGGAGAGAGAGAGAGGGGAGAGAGAAGGGAGAGAGAGAGTGAGGGGAGAGAGGGGGAGAGAGAGAGGAGGAGGAGAGAGAGGAGGAGAGAGAGAGAGAGAGAGGCGGAGAGAGAGAGGAGGGGAGAGAGAGGGGAGAGAGAGAGGGAGGGGAAGAGAGAGGGAGGGGGAGAGAGAGGGAGGAGGAGAGAGAGGAGGAGAGAGAGAGAGAGGAGGAGGAGAGAGAGAGAGAGAGAGGAGAGAGAGGAGGGAGAGAGAGGGAGAGAGAGAGAGGGGGAGAGAGGGGAGAGAGAGAGAGAGGAGGGGAAGAGAGAGGGGGGAGAGAGAGGGAGGGGAGGAGAGAGAGGGGGAGAGAGAGGGAGGAGGAGAGAGAGGAGGAGAGAGAGAGAGAGGGGAGAGAGAGGGAGAGAGAGAGGGAGGGGAAGAGAGAGGGGAGAGGAGAGAGAGGAGGGAGAGAGAGGGGGAGAGAGCGGAGAGAGAGAGTGAGGGGAGAGAGAGGAGAGAGAGGGGAGAGAGAGAGGGGGAGAGAGAGAGGGGAGGAGGAGAGAGAGGAGGAGAGAGAGAGAGAGAGGGCGAGAGAGCGGAGAGAGAGAGAGAGGGGGAGAGAGAGGGGGGAGAGAGAGGGGAGGAGGAGAGAGGGGAGAGAGAGGGGGAGAGAGAGGGAGAGGAGAGAGAGAGGGGAGAGAGAGGGGAGAGAGAGGGGGAGGGAAGAGAGAGGGAGGGGGAGAGAGAGGGGAGAGAGAGAGGGAGGGAAAGAGAGAGGAGGGGGAGAGAGAGAGGGAGGAGGAGAGAGAGCGGAAAGAGAGAGTGAGGGGAGAGAGAGAGAGAGGGAGGAGGAGAGAGAGCGGAAAGAGAGAGTGAGGGGAGAGAGATAGAGAGGGAGGAGGAGAGAGAGCGGAAAGCGAGAGTGAGGGGAGAGAGGGGAGAAAGAGATAAAGCCCTTAAATTGAAATTGAATTGAATTGAGAGGGAGGGGAAGAGAGAGGGAGGGAGGGAGGGAGGGAGGGAGGGAGGGAGGGAGGGAGGGAGGGAGGGAGGGAGGGAGGGAGGGAGGGAGGAGGGAGGGAGAGAGGGGGGAGAAAGAAAGGGAGGAGGAGAGAGAGAGTGAGGGCGAGAGAGTGGAGAGAGAGAGTGAGGGGAGAGAGAGGGAGGGGAAGAGAGGGAGGAGGAGAGAGAGGAAAGAGAGAGGGGAGAAAGAGAGAGGGAGGGGAAGAGAGAGGGAGGGGGAGGGAAGGGGAGAGAGAGAGGGGGAAGAGAGAGGGAGAGGGAGAGAGAGGGAGGTGGAGAGAGAGAGGGGGAGAATGGCGGAAAGAGATGCGTAGATAGAAAGTAATAATCTATTCTTTATATCTCCTCTCACACACCTGCCATGGCGTCTTTCCGGGATGTGTGCTCTCCTTTGTTGCTGTGGAAACCTGCATTGGTTGCCGTGGAGTCGTTTTCGGGCTTGCGATCCTTCATACTCATCTCTCTGGGAGAGGCCGGGGCGCTTACTGTATTACACACACACCGGTCAGACACACACAATCACACACACACACACACACACATTACTCATCATTAGGTATGTTTAGTGTGACAGCCTGAAGGTCGTCTCCTGCAGGTCAGAGTAGCACACAGTAATTCCCTTGAAAAAAACTTACTCACACGCACACCCGAACACACAGACACTCACTCACAGGGGGCATGTGATCTCCTCTTACAGTCCCTGAAAATGCTTACCCACACACTACAGTCTCTATGATACTGCTTACCTAAACATTCTTATCAAGTGAATACTTCATCCATAATAGCAACTGCTCACCTACACTGCATTAAACCATCCAGATCAGAGAAGGCTTTAAGTAGCATGTTCATCCCTAAAAGACTACACTATTCTATAAATATAAATAACCTAATAGAAACATACACAACGTACTGTTCCTTACTAGAACAATAGAGAGAGGAGGAGAGGAGGGGAGGGAAGAGGAGAGGTGGGGATGGGTGGGGAGAGGAGGGGTGGGGAGAGGAGAGGGGGTGGGGAGGGGATGGGAGAAGCAGGGAGGGCAGAGGAGGGGAGGAAAGGAGAGAGGAGGGGTGGGGAAAGGAGAGGAGGGGAGTGGAGAGGAGGGAAGAAGAGAGGAGGGGTGGGGAGAGGAGAGGAGAGAGGAGGTGAGAGGAGGGGGAGATGTGAAGGGAGAATAGAGGTGGGGAGAGGAAGTGTGGGGAGTGGAAGGGTGGGGGGAGGAAGGGTGGGGAGGAGAGGAGGGGAGAGGAGGGGAGATGGGAAGGGAGAGTAGGGGTGGGGAGGGGAGAGGAAGGGTGGGGAGAGGAGGGTCGAGGAGGGGAGAGGATGCGTGAGGGGAAAGGAGGAGAGAGGTGGTGAGAGGAGAGGGGAGAGGAGGGGTGGGAAGGGGAGGAGAGGGGAGGGGAGTGTGACAACCCTGTGACAGCAACTATGTTAAACGGATAATCACTACCGTAACACAACACCGTTAGATCCCGTAACCCCGGAGACCAAGCTCATCACTGTTAGATACGGTTACCCATGGAGATCAGGTCTGAGAGCTATCAGCATGGTACAGTGAGCGCCAAGGGGCTTTGAAAGGTCACACACGCTTGCACAGACACATGCACGCACATGCACACACACTCACAGTTAGAACAGTCATGTGAGCAGGATCAGTCAGTTACTCTGAGATTGTCTGAGGAGAGAAACAGTTCAGCCATGAAACCCTTATCATTTACTACAGTCCCACGGAGACAGTGTGTGTGCATGGGCCCCTAGGTCAGGGTCTCTCTTGGCTAGTGTTAATCACAGAGAACAGACAAGGTCCTACGCTTGAATGATGATGACGCACACATCTCTCTCTCTCTCTCTCTCTCTCTCTCTCTCTCAATCTGCTTTGATCGGTCTCAGAGGCTAGAAAACATGGTTGTAGCAGATCCAGAACTGCATGTACTGGAGAGCAGGGGAACAGAAGAACGAGGGAACCATGCAACGCAGGAATAGAGCGTAATAAAGGAGAGAGTTTCTATATCCCTGTAACGATTGTTGTTGGGAGAAGGAGAGGGGGACCAAAGTGCAGCGTGGTACGTATCCATAATACCTTTAATAAAGATGAATACACAAACAAAAACAACAAAACAACCAACCAACAGTTCTGACAGGTGCAACAAACACCAACCAGAAAATAATCACCCACAACTCCAAATGGGAAAACAGACTGCCTAAGTATGGCTCTCAATCAGAGACAAACACATAGAAAAAGAAAACCTAGACCTACAACATAGAATACCCACCCACATCACACCCTGACCAAACAAAAAATAGAAACCTACAAAGCAATCTACGGTCAGGGTGTGACAATCCCTCTAAGCTCCTGATTCTCAATGTCATTATTCAAAGTTAGTCTCATCTTCCCCTCTCCTCCTCTTACAACTTACGTCATCATGTCTAACTTCACTCCTCGGGGAACTGTTATCACTACTATACCACACTCTCACTTGCAGTATGCCATTATAATCCTGTTCTTAGTAGGTGCAGAGAAATGAAGTGGCAAGACATAGTGATGTTTTTTTCATTGACCTTGAGATGGAACAGCTACTGAACACACAGGCACAGACGCCCACACACACACACACACACACACCATTAAGCAGGGAAGCTAGTTGCTCTGAAGCAAAGGCCAGGGCCAGTTAAAGAGTCCACTAAGCCAGGGGGAGGAAAAGCACTTTTCTGCCTCATCACCAGGCTAAATCCACTGTGGAGGAAGCACAGCCACAGGCAGGCTAGCTGTATTTGATACCGTTCCATTTATTCCATTCCAGCAATTACAATGAGCCAGTCCTCCTACAGCTCATCCCACCAGCCTCCTCTGACACACACACACACACGCACACTGACCTGAGCGGTTGTTGGGTGAGGTTCGTACAGGGGACACAGAGGGGGTGCGAGAGGAGGAGTAGGGTCTCTGTCTGTCTCTCTCTATCGTAGAGGCAGAACCAACAAAGTGATACTGAGAGTATCCATCCTGTAAGAGAGAGAGAGAGAGAGAGAAAACAAAAGTGAGAGAGAAACTTGTTAGAATCGCCCTGTAAAGTACACACATTGAAAAATCTATCCTACAGAACATACACAGACAGATACAGTGGGGAGAACAAGTATTTGATACACTGCCGATTTTGCAGGTTTTCCTACTTACAAAGCATGTAGAGATCTGGAATTTTTATCATAGGTACACTTCAACTGTGAGAGACGGAATCTAAAACAATAATCCAGAAAATCACATTGTATGATTTTTAAGTAATTCATTTGCATTTTATTGCATGACATAAGTATTTGATACATCAGAAAAGCAGAACCTAATATTTGGTACAGAAACCTTTGTTTGTAATTACAGAGATCATACGTTTCCTGTAGTTCTTGACCAGGTTTGCACACACTGCAGCAGGGATTTTGGCCCACTTCTCCATACAGACCTTCTCCAGATCCTTCAAGTTTCGGCGCTGTCGCTGGGCAATACGGACTTTCAGCTCCCTCCAAAGATTTTCTATTAGATTCAGGTCTGGAGACTGGCTATGCCTCTCCAGGACCTTGAGATGCTTCTTACGGAACCACTCCTTAGTTGCCCTGGCTGTGTGTTTCGGGTCGTTGTTATGCTGGAAGACCCAGCCACGACCCATCTTCAATGCTCTTACTGAGGGAAGGAGGTTGTTGGCCAAGATCTCGCGATACATGGCCCCATCCATCCTCCCCTCAATACAGTGCAGTCGTCCTGTCCCCTTGGCAGAAAAGCATCCCCAAAGAATGATGTTTCCACCTCCATGCTTCACGGTTGGGATTGTGTTCTTGTGGTTGTACTCATCCTTCTTCTTCCTCCAAACACGGCAAGTGGAGTTTAGACCAAAAAGCTCTATTTTTGTCTCATCAGACCACATGACCTTCTCCCATTCCTCCTTTGGATCATCCAGATGGTCATTGGAAAACTTCAGACGGGCCTGGACATGCGCTGGCTTGAACAGGGGGACCTTGCGTGCGCTGCAGGATTTTAATCCATGACGGTGTAGTGTGTTACTAATGGTTTTCTTTGAGACTGTGGTCCCAGCTCTCTTCAGGTCATTGACCAGGTCCTGCCATGTAGTTCTGGGCTGATCCCTCACCTTCCTCATGATCATTGATGCCCCACGAGGTGAGATCTTGCATGGAGCCCCAGACCGAGGGTGATTGATCGTCATCTTGACCTTCTTCCATTTTCTAATAATTGTGCCAACAGTTGTTGCCTTCTCACCAAGCTGCTTGCCTATTGTCCTGTAGCCCATCCCAGCCTTGTGCAGGTCTACAATTTTAACCCCGATGTCCTTACACAGCTCTCTGGTCTTGGCCATTGTGGAGAGGTTGGAGTCTGTTTGATTGAGTGTGTGGACAGGTGTCTTTTATACAGGTAACGAGTTCAAACAGGTGCAGTTAATACAGGTAATAAGTGGAGAACAGGAGGGCTTCTTGAAGAAAAACTAACAGGCCTGTGAGAGCCGGAATTGCAATGTCATGCAATAAAATGCAAATTAATTACTTAAAAATCATACAATGTGATTTTCTGGATTTTTGTTTTAGATTCCGTCTCTCACAGTTGAAGTGTACCTATGATAACAATTACAGACCTCTACATGCTTTGTAAGTAGGAAAACCTGCAAAATCGGCAGTGTATCAAATACTTGTTCTCCCCACTGTATATTAACCTCTTGAAGCTAGGGGGCACTATTTTTATGTTTGGAAAAATAATGTTCCCAAAGTAAATGGCCTATTTCTCAGGACCAGATGCTAGAATATGCATATAATTGACAGATTAGGATAGAAAACACTCTACAGTTTCCAAAACGGTCAAAATATTGTCTGTGAGTATAACAGAACTGATATTGCAGGCGAAACCCTGAGGAAAATCAAACCAGGAAGTGGCTTCTATTTTGAAAACCCCATGTTCCATAGCCTGCCTTTGCTCCATTTAAAGGGATATCAACCAGATTCCTTTTCCTATCGCTTCCTCAAGGTGTCAACAGTCGTTAGACATAGTTTCAGGCTTTTATTTTGAAAAATGAGCGAGAACGATAACATCGCGTCATTGTATGGCTGGGTGCCAGCAGCGTTTTGCTTGGCGCAACAGAGTTTGGGCAGCCATTGCCATTCCTTCTCCTACTGAAAAAGACAGTTGCGGTTGATATATTATCAATTATATATTTTAAAAACAACCTGAGGATTGATTATAAAAAACGATTGACATGTTTCTGTGGACATTACGGATACTATTTGTAATTTTCATCTGCGTTGTCGTGACCGCTCTTTAGTGTGGATTTCTGAACATAACGTGCCAAACAAACGGAGGTATTTTGGATATAAAAATAATCTTTATGGAACAAAAGGAACATTTATTGTGCAACTGGGAGTCTCGTGAGTGAAAACATCCGAAGATCATCAAAGGTAAACAATTAATTTGATTGCTTTTCTGATTTTTGTGACCAAGCTATTTTGATGCTAGGTGTTCATAATGTTTTGTGGAGCGATCGATAAACTTACACAAACGCTTGGATTGCTTTCACTGTAAAGCATATTTTCAAAATCTGACACGACAGGTGGATTAACAAAAGGCTAAGCTGTGTTTTGCTATATTGCACTTGTGATTTCATGAATATAAATATTTTTAGTAATATTATTTGAATGTGGCGCTGTGTAATTCAACGCTTGTTGATGAAAATTATCCCGCTAGTAGCGTCAAGAAGTTAAAATGTCTTCAAAATTAGTACAAAACAAATCCAAAATATAAATCAAAATAAATCCAAATTAATCACACACCACAGTGATCCCTGTTAGGTCCTTCATCAGATGAATATAACACAAGCGATCCCTATTAGGTGATTCACCAGATGACTATAACACCACAGTGACTATAACACTACAGTGATCCCTGTTAGGTCCTTCATCAGATGAATATAACACCACAGTGATCCCTGTTAGGTCCTTCATCAGATGAATATGACACCAGTGATCCCTGTTAGGTGATTCACCAGATCACTATAACGCCACAGTGGTTCCTGTTAGGTCCTACACTAGATGACTATAACACCACAGTGGTCCCTGTTAGGTCCTACACCAGATGACTATAACCCCACAGTGATCCCTGTTAGGTGATTCACCAGATGACTATAACACCACAGTGATCCCTGTTAGGTGATTCACCAGATGACTAAAACACCACAGTGATCCCTGTTAGTTGATTCACTAGATGACTATAACACCACAGTGGTCCCTGTTAGGTCCTACACCAGATGACTATAACACCACAGTGATCCCTGTTTGTTGATTAACCAGATGACTATAACACCATAGTGATTGATCCCTGTTAGGTGATTCACCAGATGACTATAACACCACATTACAGCACCTGTTGTTTCAATATAAAGACTGTAGACGGAACAGACAGAAATCTTCAGTTGGGTTCACCCACCAATTAAGTCAACGTCTGCACTAACGATGCTTCTCTACCTTAACCACCCAAAACTCCACTCACATAATTGCTGCTGTATAATTGCTATGTTGATATGACAGAAAGCTACAACAGGTACCTACTGAGCTGGAACACAATTAAATAAAGAAGAAAAACAACTGAAAACAACACTTAACAAAGCATTAAACATTGGATTCAGCATTAGGATCCTCTATACAAGAGCCATAACCCTTATAGTTAATAATGATGTCATTATACTGTAACAATCATGACTGTTCTGTCACCACTATTTCTCCCTCCTTTGGAAGCCTTCCACTTGTCTGCCATGATTCAGCTTTTACCTTACCTGCTAAAGCACGCATCCTGTCCTGCCGTGACACGCCTGTTTCCTGCAGAGCTCCGGAAGGATCAAAGGTAGGATCCTCTCTGATACAGTTCAAAGACGCCCAATTTCCCTCTCTCCTCATATCCCCTCACTCTCATTTCCCCCCTCTACACCCTCACTTATCTTACCCTCTCTCCTCTCCTCATATCCCCTCACTCTCATTTCTCCCCTCCACACCCTCACTTATCTTACCCTCTCTCCTCTCCCTATCTATCTTCACCCCCCAGCAAGGAGAGTGTTTGGTTGCCAGGCAACCATTGTGCCTCTTGCATCTAACCACATTGGACAGGTATTTCAAGGCTGCAAGGTAAGAGGCGAATAAAGCACTTAAAGCCTATGCACAAGGTGCGTGTGTGTATGTGTGTGTGATACGATTAGGCTGAATTAAGGTTACGAAAAAATGGTTCATCCCTCCAAGCTTCAGCCACGGCAACTTCTGTCGTTTTACCACACTCATTCCATGTCAGGCTTTTTAACCTTCAACCCTTCATGCTTTCATTTTCTCCCTACAGTCAAATCCCCTTTATGTTCTCACTGAGACAGCTGTATAATATACACTCTGATCTTAAAACTCAATTCCTAAAGCCCTATAAAGGCTAAAGACCCAGGCAGTGGCTATTTGAAAGGAAACTTTTCCCATTCAGTAGAATGTTAAGGATATTTTGAAATGAAAACTACGTCACACACTTGCTCACTAGCCAGCAAGAAGGCATACACACACACGCACATATTCTATCTCTCACACATGACTACGCCTCAGACAGCTCAACTCCCTCTCCTCCTCGTCTCTCTGCACTCCCCTCGCCTCCCCACCCCAATCACCATCCCCAGATATAGCATACATCCAACACATCTGTCATACCATCCCCCAACTGGCATTCTCTGCTATCAGACTGTAGTTAGAAACCATGCAGAGCCATGCACACAGGCCTCACACATGCTATAAATCCAACACACGCAGGACACATGCACACAGCATGTGCGTGACCTTTCCGTGCCAAATGTTTAGGGCCTTCCTCTGACACCGCCTGGTATAGAGGACCTGTATGGCAGGGAGCTCAGCCCTAGTGATGTACTGGGCTGTACGCACTACCCTCTGTAGCATCTTGCAGTCGGATGCCAAGCAGTTACAATACCAAGTGGTGATGCAGCCAGTCAAGATGATCCCAATGGTGCAGCTGTAGAAGGTTTTGAGGATCTGAGGGCCCATGATAAATATTTTCAGCCTCCCGAGGGGGATAAGGCTTTGTCGTGCCTTCTTCACGACTGTTTTGGTGTGTGTGAAGCATAATAATTCTTTACTGATGTGGACACGAGGAACTTGAAGCTCTCGACCCTCGCCACTACAGTCCCAAGGAGCCTGTATAATCGAGCCTCTACTTTAACTAATGCTCTCGGCTGTAAGGCCATTTCATTTGGTGACTTTGGGTCTTTTGAGCATCATGCTGTACTGTTTACATGTCGGCCACCAGTGCTGGCCACAACCCTGTATAGGCCACCAAAGCACTGCCCCACTTTCTTTACTGATCTATCTGAACGATTATCTATTGTCCTTGAGAACTGTGATAAAATCATTGTGTTGGGTGATTATAATATTCTTGTTGACAAACAGATTCCAAGGCCATTGAATTTATGAATATTTTGAGCTTGATGGACTTTATCCAACATGTTACTGGGCCCACCCATAACTGTGGCCATACTCTGGATCTGGTTATTACCAAGGGGCTTTCTACTGGGCCCACCCATAACTGTGGCCATACTCTGGACCTGGTTATTACCAAGGGGCTTTCTACTGGGCCCACCCATAACTGTGGCCATACTCTGGATCTGGTTATTACCAAGGGGCTTTCTACTGGGCCCACCCATAACTGTGGCCATACTCTGGACCTGGTTATGACCAAGGGGCTTTCTGCTGGGCCCACCCATAACTGTGGCCATACTCTGGACCTGGTTATGACCAAGGGGCTTTCTGCTGGGCCCACCCATAACTGTGGCCATACTCTGGATCTGGTTATTACCAAGGGGCTTTCTACTGGGCCCACCCATAACTGTGGCCATACTCTGGACCTGGTTATGACCAAGGGGCTTTCTGCTGGGCCCACCCATAACTGTGGCCATACTCTGGATCTGGTTATTACCAAGGGGCTTTCTACTGGGCCCACCCATAACTGTGGCCATACTCTGGATCTGGTTATTACCAAGGGGCTTTCTACTGGGCCCACCCATAACTGTGGCCATACTCTGGACCTGGTTATGACCAAGGGGCTTTCTACTGGGCCCACCCATAACTGTGGCCATACTCTGGACTGGTTATGACCAAGGGGCTTTCTGCTGGGCCCACCCATAACTGTGGCCATACTCTGGATCTGGTTATTACCAAGGGGCTTTCTACTGGGCCCACCCATAACTGTGGCCATACTCTGGACCTGGTTATGACCAAGGGGCTTTCTACTGGGCCCACCCATAACTGTGGCCATACTCTGGACCTGGTTATGACCAAGGGGCTTTCTACTGGGCCCACCCATAACTGTGGCCATACTCTGGACCTGGTTATTACCAAGGGGCTTTCTACTGGGCCCACCCATAACTGTGGCCATACTCTGGACCTGGTTATGACCAAGGGGCTTTCTACTGGGCCCACCCATAACTGTGGCCATACTCTGGACCTGGTTATGACCAAGGGGCTTTCTGCTGGGCCCACCCATAACTGTGGCCATACTCTGGACCTGGTTATGACCAAGGGGCTTTCTGCTGGGCCCACCCATAACTGTGGCCATACTCTGGACCTGGTTATTACCAAGGGGCTTTCTACTGGGCCCACCCATAACTGTGGCCATACTCTGGACCTGGTTATGACCAAGGGGCTTTCTACTGGGCCCACCCATAACTGTGGCCATACTCTGGACCTGGTTATGACCAAGGGGCTTTCTGCTGGGCCCACCCATAACTGTGGCCATACTCTGGACCTGGTTATGACCAAGGGGCTTTCTACTGGGCCCACCCATAACTGTGGCCATACTCTGGACCTGGTTATGACCAAGGGGCTTTCTACTGGGCCAACCCATAACTGTGGCCATACTCTGGACCTGGTTATGACCAAGGGGCTTTCTACTGGGCCCACCCATAACTGTGGCCATACTCTGGACCTGGTTATTACCAAGGGGCTTTCTACTGGGCCCACCCATAACTGTGGCCATACTCTGGACCTGGTTATTACCAAGGGGCTTTCTACTGGGCCCACCCATAACTGTGGCCATACTCTGGACCTGGTTATTACCAAGGGGCTTTCTACTGGGCCCACCCATAACTGTGGCCATACTCTGGACCTGGTTATTACCAAGGGGCTTTCTACTGGGCCCACCCATAACTGTGGCCATACTCTGGACCTGGTTATTACCAAGGGGCTTTCTACTGGGCCCACCCATAACTGTGGCCATACTCTGGACCTGGTTATTACCAAGGGGCTTTCTACTGGGCCCACCCATAACTGTGGCCATACACTGGACCTAGATATTACCAAGGGGCTTTCTAGTGACATATCATCCTTTGTTGATGTTGCTTTATCTGATCACCACTGTGAATTTATACTACCTTGTTGCCCATAGCACAAGGTAATACTGAATGCATTATTACGAAACACTCTCTTACCTCTGAAGTTGCTACATTTTTTATTGAGTGTATGAACAATACTCCACCAGCTATTCTACTTTCCTCTATTGATGATTTAGTTGATAAATGTAATAGCATTAAGGGCCACTATTGAAGATTTAGATGATAAATGTAATAGCATTAAGGGCCACTATTGATGATTTAGTTGATAAATGTAATAGCATTAAGGGCCACTATTGATGATTTAGTTGATAAATGTAATAGCATTAAGGGCCACTATTGATGATTTAGTTGATAAATGTAATAGCATTAAGGGCCACTATTGATGATTTAGTTGATAAATGTAATAGCATTAAGGGCCACTATTGATGATTTAGATGATAAATGTAATAGCATTAAGGGCCACTATTGATGATTTAGTTGATAAATGTAATAGCATTAAGGGCCACTATTGATGATTTAGTTGATAAATGTAATAGCATTAAGGGCCACTATTGATGATTTAGATGATAAATGTAATAGCATTAAGGGCCACTATTGATGATTTAGTTGATAAATGTAATAGCATTAAGGGCCTCTATTGATGATTTAGTTGATAAATGTAATAGCATTAAGGGCCACTATTGATGATTTAGTTGATAAATGTAATAGCATTAAGGGCCACTATTGATGATTTAGTTGATAAATGTAATAGCATTAAGGGCCACTATTGATGATTTAGTTGATAAATGTAATAGCATTAAGGGCCACTATTGATGATTTAGTTGATAAATGTAATAGCATTAAGGGCCACTATTGATGATTTAGTTGATAAATGTAATAGCATTAAGGGCCACTATTGATGATTTAGTTGATAAATGTAATAGCATTAAGGGCCACTATTGATGATTTAGTTGATAAATGTAATAGCATTAAGGGCCACTATTGATGATTTAGTTGATAAATGTAATAGCATTAAGGGCCACTATTGATGATTTAGTTGATAAATGTAATAGCATTAAGGGCCACTATTGAAGATTTAGTTGATAAATGTAATAGCATTAAGGGCCACTATTGATGATTTAGTTGATAAATGTAATAGCATTAAGGGCCACTATTGATGATTTAGTTGATAAATGTAATAGCATTAAGGGCCACTATTGATGATTTAGTTGATAAATGTAATAGCATTAAGGGCCACTATTGATACCACAGCTCCAGTAAAGATGAAAAAGGCCACATCCAAACAGAGAATGAGAGAAAACTAGTCGATTAAAGAGAAATTGCAGAAAGGCAGAGCGTAAGTGGAGAAAGTAAAAGTTGCGGGTCCATTATGATATTCTGAGAGAACAATTTGGCATATATAACAAGGCAATTAGAAATCCCAGATGGGCTCATTTTTCACATTTGATCACTATTAATCAGAATAATTGGGGAGTGCTCTTCTCTACCATTGATGGCCTGATAAATCCTAATCCCGCAAACCAACAGCGCATTCAGAAAGTATTCAGACCCCTTCCCTTTGTCCCATAAAAATGTACGTTACAGCCTTATTCTAAAATGGATTAAATAATTATTTTCCCTCATCAATCTACACAGAATATCCCATAATGACAAAGCGAAACAGTTTTTGTGATATTTTTGTACATTTCTAAATATAAAAAAACAGAAATACCTTATTTACATAAGTATTCAGATACTTTGCTAAATTGAGCTCAGGTGCATCCTGTTTCATTTGATCATCCTTGAGATGTTTCTACAACTTGATTGGAGTCCAGCTGTGGTAACATCAATTGATTGGACATGATTTGGAAAGGCACACACCTGTCTATATAAGGTCCCACAGTTGACAGTGCATGTCAGAGCAAAAATGTGCTCGAATGAATTGTCCGTAGGGCTCCGAGACAGGATTGTGTTGAGGTACAAATGTGAGGATTAAAGCGTTGAATGTCCCCAAGAAAACAGTGGTCTCCTTCAATCTTAAATGGAAGAAGTTTGGAACCACCAAAACTCTTCCTAGAACTGGCCGCTAGGCCAAACTGAGGATTCGGGTGAGAAAGGCCTTGGTCAGAACCCGATGGTCACTCTGACAGAGTTCCAGAGTTCCTCTGTGGAGATGGGAGAAGATTCCAGAAAGACAACTATCTCTACAGCACTCCACTAATCAGGCCTTTATTGTAGAGTGGCAGCCAGAAGCCATTCCTCAGTAAAAGGCACATGACTGCCCGCTTGGAGTTTGCCAAAAGTGACCTAAAAGACTCTCAGAAACAATATTCCCTGAATGCCAACTGTCACGTCTGAGGAAACCTGGCACCATCCCTATGGCGAAGCATGGTGGTGCCACCATCATGCTGTGGGGATGTTTTTCAGTGGGGGGGGGGGACTGGGAGACTAGTCAGGATCGAGGGAAAGATGTCCAGAGCAAGAATTCTTGATGAAAACCTGCTCCAGAGCCCGCAGGACCTAAGACTGGGGTGAAGGTTCACCTTCCAACAGAACAATGACCCGCAGCACACAGTCAAGGCAATGCAGGAGTGGCTTCGGGAGAGGTCTCTGAATGTCCTTGAGTGGCCCAGCTAGAGCACAGACTTGAACCTGATCTAACATCTCTGGAGAGACCTGAAAATAGCTGTGCAGCAATGCTCCCATCTATCCTGACAGAGCTTGAGAGGAGCTACAGAGAAGAATGGGTGAAACTCCCCAAAAACAAGCGTCATACCCAAGAAGACTCAACGCTGTAATCGCTGTCAAAGGTGCTTCAACAAACTACTGATTAAAGGGTCTGAATACTTATGTAAATGTCATATTTCCATTTATTTTATATTATAAATGTTCTAAAATGTCTACAAACTTGCTTTTGCTATGTCATTATGGGGTATTGTGTGTAGATTGATGAGAAAAAAATAAATTTCATAAATTTTAGACCAAGGCTGTAACTTAACAAAATGTGGAAAAAGTAAAGGGGTCTGAATACTTTCCGAATGCACTTTATGTCAACTTTCCTCCACATCTAAATGTGATGAGTTTGCAGCATATTTCAGAGATAAGATAAGGCTAGGTGTCAGTTAAGAAAGACCTGATGAGAAGTTTGATAAGTGCCCTCGCCTTTCTGTCTGTAACGATGTACGCTGAGGGTCAGGAACAAGTTCTGGGAGTGAATACATTTAATAGAAAATGAAACAAACACGTAACACAAACAGTGCACCGACATGGAACAGAAACAATGACGACTGGGGAAGAAACCAAAGGGAGTGACATATAAAGGGCAGATAATCAAGGAGGTGATGGAGTCCAGGTGAGTGTCATTATGCACCTAACGCTGGTGACAGGTGTGTGCCCTAACGAGCAGCCTGGTGACCCAGAGGCCAGAGAGGGAGCACACGTGACACAGTCCATGTACTCTTAGATTTAAGTTCTGCATTCAACATTGTTGACCATGTTGTCCTTCTGGACAGACTGGGTTGGCCTCTCCAGTCCAGTTCTAAAATAGTTTAGGACCTATTTAACCCTTGGTGGACATAATATAAAGAAAGTGTTTCTGTACTGCTGCTCCCCCCTCTCTGCATCTCTGCATCCCTCTCTGCTTCTCTCTCTGCCTCTCACCCTACCTCTGCCTCCCTCTCGCCCTACCTCTGCCTCCCTCTCTCTCTCTCTCTCTGCCTCCCTCTCTCTCTCTCTCTGCCTCCCTCTCTCTCTCTCTCTGCCTCCTCTCTCTCTCTCTGCCTCCCTCTCTCTCTCTGCCTCCCTCTCTCTGCCTCTCTCTCTCTGCCTCCCTCTCTCTGTCTGCCTCACTCTCTATGCCTCTGCCTCCTTCTCTCTGCCTCTGCCTCCCTCTCTCTTCCTCTGCCTCCCTCTCTCTCTGCCTTCCTCTCTCTTCCTCTGCCTCCCTCTCTCTTCCTCTGCCTCCTTCTCTCTGCCTCACTCTCTCTGCCTCACTCTCTCTGCCTCCCTCTCTCTGGCTCTGCCTCCCTCTCTCTCTGCCTCCCTCTCTCTGGCTCTGCCTCCCTCTCTCTGGCTCTGCCTCCCTCTCTCTGCCTCTGCCTCCCTCTCTCTGGCTCTGCCTCCCTCTCTCTTCCTCTGCCTCCCTCTCTCTTCCTCTGCCTCCCTCTCTCTTCCTCTGCCTGCCTCCTCTCTGCCTCTGCCTCCTTCTCTCTTCCTCTGCCTCGCTCTCTCTTCCTCTGCCTCCTCTCTCTTCCTCTGCCTCCTCTCTCTCCTCTCTGCCTCCCTCTCTCTTCCTCTGCCTCTCTGCCTCTGCCCTCTGCCTCTGCCCCTGTCTCTGCCCCTCTGCCTCTGCCCCTCTGCCTCTGCCCCTCTCTGCCTCTGCTCTGCCCCTCTGCCTCTGCCCCTCTGCCTCTGTCTCTGTCCCTCTGCCTCTGTCTCTGCCCCTCTGCCTCTGCCACCGGCAGTTCTTAGTGTCAGCACCAGGACAGACAAAGAAGACTTGGCCGACTGTCTGTGTTGGATTGAACAACCCTGGAAGGTACTGAGAGAGAGACAGAGAGAGAGACAGAGAGAAAGAGGGGAAGAGAGATAACAGACATAGAGAAAGTAGTGGGGAGAGAAAGTTATTGTAAATAGAGGGAGAAAGAGGTAAAAGATAAGTCCAGGAGGGACAACGTTGTATCTTTGTGATCAGCAGAATCGCCTCTCTGTGACGTCAACCCCTCCAGTCTGTTTATCCAGCCCCTCAAGGTACAGTGCCAGTCATGGCATCCATAGCTTTGTATATGAGTTTGTGGTTACATTCTTACCCTCAGTACCAAGTGGCAAAGTCAAACTGTTAAATTCACACATTCTGCCATTCAATAATAGCAAATTTACAGATATAGAACCCTAGCGATCATAACATAACATGTTGATAAACTTATACTTGGACACAACACAGAACTTATGTTTTATTGATGACTGGAGTCTTCATTGATCTCATCAGCATCTGTTCTATTTTCATATGTTTATTTGGCTTCCGATCCATGCTCATGTTCTCTAGCCCCAAGGCAAACCCTGTCTACATATTCTGTAGGAAGTGATTAACAGTTGTAAGTGGAGTCTCCAACACACACACACACACACACACAAGCTTATACACGCACACGCATGCACACACAGGCAGGCACACACAGGCAGACACACACACATGCACTGTGTGAGGAGACAGTGTGTGTGAATGTTCTCATTACCCCAGACTTCAAAGCAAACAGCATTCTGATATGGCAGTTCAAACCACCTCATTATTGACCTAATCCTATATTCTCCCCTCTTCTAACACAAACATGTAACAGAACACACACTCTGCTAGTACTAGTAGTATTACACACACACACACACACACACACACACACACACACACACACTAAGACCGTAAACCACCACCACATACTCATTTCAAGGTCTCCCCAACTCCTCTCTAAGTGCTGTAACTAGCCTAGTTTAAGGCTTTTCTGATCAATGTTTCATATAGATCCTAACGTGTACAGGAGACTTTACAGACAGACTGTGTCATTCTTCTAGTACCAAGAACTCAAAATCCAAATGTCCTTTCAAAGACGTTCTAGTCAATCAATTTCTTCACTCTCATTTCTCGCTACTTTGTATGAGGTAAACTCCTGTATTCATCTCAATTAGTACCCCTGGTTAGGGACAGGGAGACAAAAACAAAAGGTTTTTCGTCCGAATACACCATTCCCACACACTCTATCTATGGAGGGCTACTGTTGTCCATCCATCTGCCTGGGTGTGCTGTCTACTGTCCCTCTCCTCCTTTTCCCCCTTTCCTTCCACTCTCTTTCTCTCTCCTCTTTCATACGTGCACAGATTGAGTGGGGAGTCTAGGCAGCAGAGTGGACTATCCCCGGAAGACACTAAAGTTGCAAGAGCAGAACACTCTCTGGGGTGACTTTGGGACAAGACTTTTGTTGAATGTGTTAATGTTGAATCTGTCAGAGACTGTGTACAGATGTAGGATCTTAATTTGAGCCAGCTTGCTACAGCAGGAAAATAATCCTGCAGCAACAGGAAATGTCAATTATTAAGTGGATTATATTTAATGGACATTTTTGTAGGGTTTGATACATTTTTTGTAAAAAGTCAGAAATGTGAAAGTGGAAAATACAAATTTCAGTAAACTGTTTAAACTTGAAATACACTGCACGTTTTAGATTTCCTGCATTGCAGGAAAGTTCTTCTGCAACAAGGTGATCAAATTAAGATCCTACATACGTATGTGTCAGTGACATTGGTCATTCAGGTGTGACAGACAGGAGTAGACAGGACAGCCTAAGGCTGATACCATGACACACAAACAGGGCAGTGTATTACTCACGCTCGTGCACCCACACACACCAAACATTGATGAACTACTGTCCACCCATCCTGAAATCATGTAGGGAATTGAAAATATTAGAATTAAAAAAACTGAAGAATAACTTGGATTCTAACCTCCTTCACTGCACTCCCATTCACTGCAGCTGTGTTCACTGAAAAGATCAGAACATCTATAGAACCCAGCTAATCAAGTTGGGTCTGAGTGTTCCTTTTCCAGAGAGAGAGAGAGAGAGAGAGAGAGTTTTTTGAGTTTTTATAAAACCTTTATTTTTTACTCAAGTGTTAACATAAAAAAAAATGACACACTGCCTTTTCAGAAATGAAACAACAAATGTAATTCCTAAACAAAAATAAATACATAACATATATATTCAACTTATTTCATCAGCAAAAAAATAATTTCCCCTCCTCTACAAAACAAAGCGCTCTTTCGTAGGCCCACTTCTCCTCAAATAATAGGAGATCTTTTACAGCTGAAAAGAACTCAAAATCTACTTTTATTCTTGCTTTCACTAATCCTTTAAAAACACATCTTACATCCTTCCCATATCCCGTTTCTATCTTATGTTTTCTACTCAGAAAAATTGACATCTTAGCTTGTCCCAAAATAAAATTTAACATTTGACATTTTCTTTTCTGTTGTTTACTATATTGAAACCCCAAAATAAAAACAGTGTTATTGAAAAATTCCCCTACAGCTTTAAACAAAGATTCCAGCATTTCCAATAGAGGTTTTATCCTCTCACACTCCATAAAACAGTGAAAAATGGTTTCTCTTATATTACAAAAAGGACATCCATCTCTAACATCTGAATTAATAACAGATACAAAAGCATTAACTGCAATGATGCCATGTAAAACCCTCCATTGCATATCACCAGTACCCTTTTGTAACGGTGGCTTGTACAGTGCTCTCCATGCTGGCTTTACCCTATCATCAATGCCCAATTTTACCCTCCAAGGAGTGTCTTTTCTATTTTTCAATTTATCTTTATTCAACACCTTGACACACCCCCTATACAAGTCCTTCCCATTCACCTCATCCAAACCCACCTCCTCCAACCCTCTCAAATCCAGCAATAACGCCTTTCTTTCTGACTCTGGGATATTTGGTGTAATCCCTAGTCTTGGAAATGAGACGTCTTCATCTTGTACCTTCTTCTTGTGGCTACTAAGCATACCCCATTCTTCCGCTGACAGAGCCTTCCTACAGCTCCCCAGCATTTGTCCGACAATCCTTTCCGACCTCATCCCCAAATGTTCTGCCACCCGTCTTCCATCCATTAATGCGGGCCCAGCCATGGCCATTAACTGTCTTAAGGTGATGATTTTCCCCTTCACCAGAATCTTGGAGAAATGTGGAACAGCTGCAGTTGTACAATCCAGTCTTGCCCCATACACCAGAGGTTCCTCCAACAGCCAATGCACTGACTCCGCTGAAGTTCGTCTAGACACCTTCATTATGCTCCACACTCTGAGAAGTCCTCTGTAAAACGGAGGTACTCCCTCCCTAGAAATCTGGCTACTATCAACCAGAAATAAAGCCTTCTTTAAACCTAATCCTCCAACCCGTTGTAATATAAGACCTGCCACCCCTCTCCACACCACATTTTCCGGTCCATAAAGCAACCTTTGAATAAACTGAAATCGGAAAGCAGCAGCCCTACTAGCAAGATGTACAAGACCTTGTCCCCCTCTTCTTTTGACAAATACAAAACACTTTGTGGAACCCAGTGATATTTATCCCAAAAGAAATCCACAACAATTGCCTGTATCTTAGCCAGAAGGCCAGATGGTGGTTCTAAAACTGACAACCGATGCCACAGTGCAGATGCAATCACATTATTAACTATAATAGTGCGCCCCCTATATGACATACGAGATAATAACCAACGCCATCTCCTCATTCTCCCTTCCACCATTTCAACCACTCCACTCCAATTTTTTTCCATAGTCCCCTCATCTCCTAGGTATACTCCAAGATACTTAAAACCTCCCTTACACCATTCTAGCCCCCCTGGCAAAGCCATGATCCCTCCAGACCATTCTCCAATCTGTAACGCACAACTCTTTTCCCAATTTACCTTTGCAGAGGATATTCCCCTAAAACGATCAACCATTAGACTCAAGCTATCCACCTCCGCTTGATTTTTCACTAATACAACTACATCATCAGCATAGGCTGAGAGACGAATAGGAGGAATATCCTCTGAAAGGCACACCCCTGCAATGCGCCTTCTAATGCTATTTAGTAGTGGCTCTATAGCAATGGCATATAACATCCCTGACATAGAACATCCCTGCCTAATACCTCTACACACTTTAAAAGGAGCACTCAAACCACTGTTAACTTTCAATACACTTTCAATGTCACCATATATCACCTTTATCATGGCAATAAAACCAGAGCTGAACCCAAACGCCTCAAACGTTTGCCATAAATATTGATGTTCAACTCGGTCAAATGCCTTTTCCTGATCAATTGAAATTAGACCAGCATCCAACCCAATAGCCCTAGAGACGTCCAAAAAAATCACGAATCAGAGAAATGTTATCCCCTATCTGCCTGCCAGGAAAACAGTAGGACTGATCCGTATGTATGATTTGCCCCATCACCTCCCTCAGCCTGTTGGACAAAGCTTTTGACAATATCTTATAATCAGTGCACAATAAAGCCACCGGCCTCCAGTTCTTCACCTCCCTCAGGTCACCCTTTTTGGGCAGTAGGGTGAGGACAGCCCTTCTGCAGCTTATTGGTAGTAACCCTCCGGTTAAACTATCATTAGCTACTTCTAACCAATCCTCACCCAACATAGCCCAAAAAGACTTAAAAAAGTCAACGGGAAGCCCATCAATGCCTGGTGCCCTTCCATTTTCCATGCCTTTTAATGCAGTGTATAAATCCTGCAAAGACAATGGTTGCTCAAGCTCAACCTGAGCTTCTGCAGCCACCTTTGGGAGCCCATCAAAGAACTGCTGTGTCACTGTTTTGTCCTCTTTGTACTCACACTTGTAGAGCTCAGCATAGAACTCTACTGCCCTCTTTCTAATTTCACTAGGGCTAGTGAGCTCTTGTCCAACAGATGATTTGAGACAATGAATAATTTTTCTTTGTCCATTCTTTTCTCTAAACCAAAGAAAAATTTGGATGAGGCATCCATTTCAGATATTCCCTGAAATTTACTTCTCACCAGTGCCCCCTGTGCTCTGATACCCAGCAGGTCTGCCAATGCAGTTTTTCTCCTCTTGAGGGCCTGAGTATGGCCTCGATCTCCTGTGGTCTCAACCAACGTCATGAGTTCCACTATTTCAATCTCTAGGGCTTTCATTGATCTGGTGATATCTTTGGTGACATTCCTCGTGTATTGATTACAAAATTGCTGAATCTGGATTTTCCCTATATCCCACCACTGTTGAATGGATACAAAACTGGCCTTTTGAGACCTCCATCTCTCCCAAAACCTCCATCTCTCCCACTCCTGTTGCCACATAACTTCATTTTCCAAATTACTATGCGTTTCTTGTAGAAAAATGATGTCACTTCCCTTTCCTCTAATTAACTCATACACCATGGCTCTTTTTTTAACATCTCTTGCCCCATTTACGTTTAAAGAAGAAATCTTAAAACTGCTCATGGATAAAAAAAATATACAGAGGAAGATACAGCCATCACATCTCTTTACAGAGTTAAGACTGCAACTGAACTCTTTCATTTTCTTTAGAATTTACATCACTTATCACTCTTGTGACCACTTTCTTGAGTCTAGCAATTTCAGGGCTTTTCAAACTTCCCCCTGTAATTTTTGACATCAGAAACTTTGCTGATTCAATAAACAATTCACGTTCAGGGAAAAAATCAGTTACATTGTAATCCTGCATATATTTCTTCCCTTTTGTCAACTTCAAAAATTGACTTATCCTCTCGATCCCATACATCCCTTCCACCCCATTTATCTCACTATATTGTTGTGACGCGTCAGATGACTCACTCTCACTATCCTCCCCAGAAGAATACTCCACCATCTCTACACCTTTTTCATCTTCAATTGATTTATTAAACTCTACCTTTCTCTTAGAATTAGACCCTTCACCACCCCTTAAATTCTTCCTTTTACTCCTCGGTATTTTGAAAACATCCGCTTCCTTTTCCATTATTTCAATCTCCTCTTGACTTCCAATTTCATTTTCCAGCACCACCTCAGCGACGGCAGTCGCAATCTCACCTACTGTTTCCCCTCCCTCTTTGTTCTGATCTACCACAATTGCCCCCGTATCCACACTGCCTTCCTCTCCTGCTTTTCCAACCACATCTGCCCACCTTCTCTCTTCTCCTGCACCCGTAGTATTTTCAGCCCTTCGCGGTGGTGCGTTATTTGCACTCGCACTAAAACTACTACCAGGCTCAGCGCGCTCATTTTCGGGACAACTACGCACCAAATGCCCCTCTCTTCCACATCCAAAGCATTTCATTGATTCAGTAGATGCATAGAAGACATAATCAAATCCATCAATCTTAAAGCTAAACGCTAAATTCAGTTCATCTCCTTCCTTTTTAAAATCATATGCACTTGTCTCCTATGAGACACGACATGTTTCAACAACGGAGATTTGCATCCAAAAAGAACCTTCTTTATTGTAGATACTATTTGACCATGGCGAGATAACTCTCGCTCTAACACTTCATCTCTAACAAATGGTGGCACGTTAGAAAGCATAACTTTCTTCGCAGGATTCATAAGCGGAAATACCGGCGTCTGTGTTTCCCGCAACACAACACCCCTCTCAACTATTTTATTCACCTTTTCAATTGAATCTAAGAATATCACTACAGCGCTATTCATCCTTGAGGCTGATTTGATGCTATCATACCCAATGATAGCACCCACAGCCAAGCTACATTCTTCCACTGAACACCCGGCCGCAGCAGGAATCTTTACTCCATGCCTCCGACTAAGTTTTTCAAACTCTTCATTTCCACGAGTGGCCATAGCAACCAGCTCCACCCGCTGGTTGTGCCCTCGCGAAAAACCAACCTCAAAGCAAAGATCCCACCACCCCTATACGTGCTTATTGATAGTTTAAACAAGATACCCTTAAAACAACTAAACTAATCAATATATATTTATATACATACCAAACCCCAATAGAGTGAAAAGAAATTCCATTCGCACTCACAATCACTCCTGCTTGACGACTCACTCCCAGCATGCACTCCCAGCATGCACTCCGACGAGAGAGAGAGAAAGAGAGAGAGAGAGAGAGACAGAGAGAGAGAGAGAAAGGAGGGCTATTTAGAGAGAGAAGGGATATAACTTGAATAGACTAACAGTACACAATAGACCCTGGCCTTGGACTTTGGGGCTAAGCAAAGTCTTATTTAGGAAACATTCCCAGTAAATATTTCATAGTACTGTTTTGTTGTTCCTCTCATCGAAACCCCATTGTTCTTCTGTGTGAACATTACACACACACACACACACACACACACACACACACACATTTGATAAAAAAATACAACTGAAATATCAAATCAAATCAAATGTTATTTGTCACATGCCCCGAATACAACAAGTGTAGACCTTACTGTGAAAAAATTACTTTTGCGTGTAGAGGGCAGTATTTTGGTTTTTGGCTAAAAAACGTACCCATTTGAAATGGCCTATTTCTCAGCCCCAGAAACTAGAATATGCATATAATTGATTAGGTTAGTATAGAAAGATTAGGATAGAAAACACTGTAAAGTTTCCAAAACTGTAAAAATATAGTATGTGAGTATAATAGAACTGATATCGCAGGTGAAAACCTGAGGAAAATCCAATCAGGAAGTGCCTCTTATTTTGAAGCCTCTCTGTTCCTATGCATGCCTATCCTCCATTTAAAGGGATATCAACCAGATTCCTTTTTCTATGGCTTCCCTGAGGTGTCAACAGTCTTTAGACATAGTTTCAGGCTTTTATTTTGAAAAATGAGCGTGAAAGATCACATTGCGTAAGTGGATAGGTGGGGGCTCTCAGAGTGAGTTTTGCGCTACAGAGTAAAGCGGACATTGTTTCTCCCGGTGTTATTGAAAAACCTACACAACCGGTTGATATATTATCGAATATATATTTTAAAAACAACCTGAGGATTGATTATAAAAAACATTTGACATGTTTCTGTGGACATTATGGATATTATTTGGAATATACATCTGCGTTGTCGTGACCGCTCTTTCCTGTGGATTTCTGAACATAACGCGACAAACAAATGGAGGTATTTTGGGTATAAAAATAATCTTTATGGAACAAAAGGAACATTTGTTGTGTAACTGGGAGTCTCGTGAGTGAAAACATCCGAAGATCATCAAAGGTAAACGATTAATTTGATTGCTTTTCTGATTTTCGTGACCTAGCTACTTAATGCTTAGTGTACATAATGTGTTGTTATGCTATCGATAAACGTACACAAACGCTTGGATTGCTTTCGCTGTAAAGCATTTCAAAATCTGAGACGACAGGTGGATTAACAAAAGGCTAAATTGTGTTTTGCAATATTGCACTTGTGATTTCATGAATATTAATATTTTATAGTAATATTATTTGACTATGGCGCTATGCAATTCAGCGGTTGCTGACAAAAAAGATCCCGCTAACGGGATGGGTAGCGTCTTAACCAACAGTGCAGTTCAAGAAGAGTTAACAAAATATTAACCACGTAGGCTAAAGTACTGGTACCGAGTCAATGTGCAGGGGTACAGAATAATCGAGGTAATTTGTACATGTAGGTAGGGGTGAAGTGACTGTGCATAGATAATAAACAGCGAGTAGCAGCAGTGTACAAAACAAATGGGGGGGGAGGTGGTGTCAATGTAAATAGACTGGTGGCCATGTGATTAATTGTTCAGAAGTCTTATGGCTTGGGGGTAGAAGCTGTTAAGGAGCCTTCTGGCCCTAGATTTGGCGCTCCGGTACCGCTTTCCGTGGAGTAGCAGAGAAAACAGTCTATGACTTGGGTGACTGGAGTCTTTGACAATTTTGGGTGTTTTCCTCTGACACCACCTATTATATAGGTCCTGGATGGGAGGAAGCTTGGTCCCAGTGATTTACTGGGCCGTACGCACTACCCTCTGTAGCGCCTTACGGTCAGATGCAGAGCAGTTGCCGTACCAGGCGGTGATGCAACCGGTCAGGATGCTTTCGATGGTGCAGCTGTAGAACATTGAGGATCTGGGGACCCATGCCAAATATTTTCAGTCTCCTAAGGGGGATATCACATTTACATAAGTATTCAGACCCTTTACTCAGTACTTTGTCTTCTTGGGTATGATGCTATAAGCTTGGCACACCTGTATTCGGGGACTGTCTACCATTCATCACTGCAAATCCTCTCAAGCTCTGTCAGGTTAGATAGGGAGCATTGCTGCATAGCTATTTTCAGGTCTCTCCAGAGATGTTCGATCGGGTTCAAGTCCGGGCTCTGGCTGGGCCACTCAAGGACATTCAGAGACTTCTCCCGAAGCCACTCCTGCGTTGTCTTGGCTGTGTGCTTAGGGTCGTTGTCCTTTTAGAAGGTGAACCTTCGCCCAAGTCTGGCCACTGTGTTCTTTGAAATCTTCAATGCTGCAGAAATGTTTTGGTACCCTTCCTGAGATCTGTGCCTTGACACAATCCTGCCTCGGAGCTCTACGGACAATTCCTCCGACCTCATGGCTTGGTTTTTCCTCTGACATGCACTGTTAACTGTGGGATATTATATAGACAAGTGTGTGCCTTTCCAAATCATGTCCAATCAAATGAAATCAAATCAAATGTATTTATATAGCCCTTCTTAGATCAGCTGATATCTCAAAGTACTGTACAGCAACCCTGTACAGCAACCCAGCAACCCTAAAACCCCAAACAGCAAACAATGCAGCTGTAGAAGCACGGTGGCTAGGAAAAACTACCTAGAAAGGCCAAAACCTAGGAAGAAACCTAGAGAGGAACCAGGCCATGAGGGGTGGCCAGTCCTCTTCTGGCTGTGCCGGGTGGAGATTATAACAGAACATGGCCAAGATGTTCAAATGTTCATAAATGACCAGCATGATCAAATAATAATATCAATCAATTTAATTTACCACAGGTGGACTCCAATTAAGTTGTAGAAATAACTCTAAGAATGATCAATTTCGAGTCTCATAGCAAAAGGTCTGAATACTTACGTATGGGGTATTGTGTTAGAATGCTGAGGAAAACTATTTAATCCATTTTAGAATAAGGCTGTAATGTAACAAAATGTGGAAAAAGTCAGGAGGTCTGAATACTTTCCGAAGGCACTGTGTACACTGAGTATACAAAACATTAGGAACACCAGCTCTTTCCATGACATAAACTGACCATGTGATTCAAGTGAAAACTATGATCCCTTATTGTTGTCACCTGTTAAATCCATTTCAATCAATGTAGATTAAGGGGAGAAGACAACTTAAAGCAGGATTTTGAAACTTGAGACAATTGAGACATTGACAAAATATTTAAGTGCCTTTGAACGGGGTATATTAGTAAGTTCCAGGCGCACCGGTTTGAGTGTTTCAAGAACTGCAACACTTCTGGGTTTTTCACGCTCAACAGTTTAGTGTGTGTATCAAGAATGGTCCACCACCCAAAGAACATCCAGCCAACTTCACACAACTTTGGGAAGCATTGGAGACAACGGGGACCAGCATCCCTGTGGAACGCTTTCAACACCTTGTAAAGTCCATGTCCTGACGAATTGAGGCTGTTCTGAGGACAAAAGGGGGTGCAACTCAATAGGAAGGTGTTCTTAATGTTTGTTCACTCAGTGTATATCTTAAATGAGTCGTGAGATTTGATGACACCAATAATGTGGGGGCAGAAACACATCCAACTGCCTTGACAAAACTCTCCAAGACTAGAAAGTGATAGAAAGCTTTAAAACCAACCCTGTAACACCAAGCTAAGCATGTGTATATACACAATGTATAAGATATGCTAATAAGTCCAGAATCAGAAAGCTTCTGTTATTTTTTATTATACCACATTATTTATTTATTTATATATTTTTTGTTGGGGGGTGGGGGTTACATGATCCATTTGAATTTATATGTTTATATGTATATATTTCTATGCTGACACTCAAAATAAAAAAATACCATTAAAAAATACATTCAGAATTTAATAATAAATCATGAATTCAGTATAAACAGGAAAAGAAAACCAAAATAAAGTGGGCCTCCACCCCAACCTCCCACCCCATTCCCCCAACCAGCCAACATGTCTCCATCCATGTCCCTCTTATGATCCCGTTATTAAGCATTATAAAATGTCTTACCTTCTTGTAGAGGCTGCGTAGGTCTCTGTACTGCCACATACTGCTGAGCACCTGAGATGCAGCCTTCACCACCTTGGCTGAGTGTCTGAGAGAGAGAGAGAGAGAGCAAGAGAGAGAGAGAGCGAGAGAGAGAGAGGAAAGAGAGAGAGAGGAAAGAGAGAGAGAGAGAAGAGAGAGAGAGAGCGAGAGAGAGAGAGAGCAAGAGAGAGAGAGAGGAAAGAGAGAGAGAAGAGAGAGAGAGAGAGAGAGAGAGAGAGAAAGAGAGACAGAGAGAGAGAGAGAGAGAGGGAGAGAGAGGAAAGAGAGAGAGAGAGAGAGGAAAGAGAGAGAGAGAGAGCGAGAGAGAGTAAAGAGAGAGAGAGAGAGAGGGAGAAAAGAGAGAGAGAGAGAGCAAGAGAGAGAGAGAGCGAGCGAGAAGAGAGAGCGAGAGAGAAGAGAGAGAGAAAAAGAGAGAGAGAGAGAAAGAGAAAGAGAGAGAGAGAAAGAGAGAGAGAGATAGGAAAGAGGGAGAGAGAGAAAGGGAGTGGAAAGAGAGAGAGAAATAGTTATTTTTATTGGGTCTGGGAGCCCACAACACAATAAACACTCAAACAAAGAAAAACATAAATTGATTAAACATCAATTAAAAACACAACACCAAATCTTCCTCCACAGTAACTAAACACAACAAACTCTGAATACCCCATATGCTCATAAACAGCCCAATGTTATTAACCAGTTTGTAATAAGCAAACTCAACCCCCAGCCAACATCTTCTCCAGCATGCCCACCACGTCCACAGACCCCTGTGTCCGAATACTGTTCTTTCGTGTCTTCCAAATTGCTAATTTAGCTGCTCCTGACACAAAGTTAAGTAAAAGAACTACACCCCTTCGACTAAACATGTACTTTGGGTCAAATGTTTAAATGTAACCTTTATTAACCTTTGGCCCAAATATAAACAGTTGGGAAGTGAAAACCTCTCCCAGAGCTGATAACCAACTAGTGATCAGGTCAAAGATCCCGACCAACCTGGGACACTGTAAGAACAGATGCACCAGAGTTTCAGATTCAGCACGGAATGGACACCCCTCCTCAACGGTAGGATCCAGGTGTACCAGATGCATATTGGTGGCTATGTCTCATGTTATATCCACCAATGAAGGTTAGCTGTCCTCTTTTCAATAGGCAGTTTGTATAAAGACCGCCAACAGCCTTTTGGGGAGACACCTGGACCAAACACCTGCCCACCTCGTCGATTTTACCCCTTCCAGGGAAGAAGCACGGGACACTATTGTCCCGTAGCACTACACATATTATGGATATGGCCTTCTTTCCCACCTCCTTGAACTCCCCCAGCTCCAGGGTATCCAAGGAAAGCAGCATCCCACGTCCTCCTTTAATGCCTCCGCTGCAACACTAACATTCAGCGCAGGGCACACATAATCTAGAATCTCCTTCCACCGATCAGAGTTGGAAGTATCAGTCATACTGCCGATGAAGTACTGGCAAGGAATCACAGACCTCAGCTACGACCTTCCCCAGGAGGCAAGATTATCTGATCGCCACTTTTTCTGCAAGCTCCTCCAACGATCTGCTCCTGCTCCACATCAGATGACCCAGCTTGGTACACCCCACACCTAACAGGCATGAACGTAGGCTGGCTGAACCCATAGGACGGCACTGGATGACAATGTTATAAAAAAGCGGTTCTTGAAAAAGCCACATTCCTGGTGGCGTGCCGGCCTTACGGGACATGTGGAAAATGCTCCAAGCTTGCATAACAGACTCATAGAATGGAGTCAGGCCAGACAAATCACCACCCTCTAGCTTTAAGAGGAAACAGTGCTTATCTAAGCCCAAACATCCCGTTCTCCTCATCAATGGCTGCGGTTCAAACTCATAAAAGACACACCCTCGTCCACTTCCCCTCGCCTTATCCCCGTCACCATCTTGGAGGGCGGTCCAAATGATTAGCCAAGCAAGGGAAGTTTGCAACGTAAGTCCCTCGAGTTTGCTAGTGTACAATTATGTTCACTACGGGGCCTGAAACTCACCATTATTCAATTTGTGATGATTGTACATCCGCAAAGAAGTGTAAGTAAAAACAAATGTAAATAAGTTATAAATTCTGCTACTAATGCACATGACGCCACAAACATAAAAGTAATTATGTTTTTGTTTGGTTAGCTTTTGTAAATTTGGAAACATTATTCACCTTCAGAAGGATAACATTATTTAGCTAATTCACTTGCTAGCTTTCATACAGTAAGTGTATATTAATAATGATATATTTAATGTAAGAAGACATGCCATCATAAATGACTGTAGTGCATATAAAGCACCCACAAGCTACCGTTGGCTGAAAACACAATCATCGCGGGATGAACGAGTGACGAATTTCCGGTCAATTATAGCAGCCAAAAAATCATTCCTTCCTCCCTCGCCCCTTGCCCTGCAAGTGTATACTCGTCAGACGTTATGATACGTCATCAGAAGAGTCCACTTCATTTGAGGGCTGAGGGGATAGGGTGTGTCTTTTAAGTGTTTGAACTGCAGCCAAAGTGTAGGGTGTATCGACCCAGCTAGAACCGTCACTGTACGACAGTATCTGAGCTGCTTGAAGTTGGAAAGCAATGATCCTAGAAGAAAAGTCCACCAGGCATTGCCCACCCTCGTGCAGTGGCGGGTACAGGGCTGCAGCTTTAATACAATTTTGTCCAGACCAGAAGAAATTGACAAGGGTCAGAAATTGACACGGGTCAAGAAATTGAAGCTCTTGTATCAGATTTTACACCCCGGTGGCTGTAAAATCTTTAGTCTGTGCCACAGGGTAGAAGGTTATTGGCTACCAGCACCCTTCCCCTATAAGACAGCTGGGGTAGCACCCATTTCCACCTACACAATCTGGCACACACCTTATCCACTAACACCCTCCCAATTATATTTTTGAAAGACATCGGAGCCTAGAAATGTCTTCATCCCATCTCTGCCCCACTGAAGCCCCCCTAGTAACCGTGGAACAGACCCTATCTGAAGCTGACCAGCCCACAGCGATTCACTCTTTTCCCAATTAACTCTAGCTGAGGAGACCCCCTCATTCACCTTTAGAGCATTTGAGAGACCTTTAACATCCCACCCCCTGTAATAAAAGCTGTCACGTCATCTGCATACGCAGACAGTGCTATTGTAGTGCTTCATAACCCCTGGCACAGAGAAAACAGTAAGCCTCGCTCTTAAAAAACAAAGCATTTTGTTCAATTGCCAGACAATATAGCTGTCCTGAAATTGGGAATCCCTGTCTGATACCCCAATGGATAGGGAAAGTGCAGCTCAAACCACCCACACCTTCACCATACAAGAGGCCCCAGCATACAGTAAACTCATCCAAGACGGTAGAAAGCCTTCTCCGGATACAAAGAAAGCAAACTCACTATCACATCATACAGTTTACAAATGGGTAAAACATCTCTTATTAGAAACAAGTTATCAACAATAGAGTGGTCAGGGACACAGTAAGACTGGTATTTGTGACCAAGAGCCCCAGATATTCTTTCAGCCTGTTTGAGAGACACTTAGATATAATTGTTTATTGTGCACACAGCAGTGCAACATGTTGGCAGTTTTTAGAAGAGCCAAATCCCCCTTTTTATATTATTATTATTATATATATTTTTTTTACCCCTTTTTATCCCCAATTTCGTGGTATCCAATTGGGAGTTAACAGCTGGTAGTGGACAGCTCCTGCAGAGTAATGTCAAAGTCCAAAGCATCTCTCTGCTCAGGGCACAATTGAGGAAGTCCATGTAACAACTGTTCAGCACAGAGAGGATCACAATGTTATAGAGGGCAGAGTAGAAATTCACTGCATTTTGGCGCATCTCATTGTCATCTGTGGCCACCTTCCCATCAGGAACACGAAGGCAGATCATCTGTTTGCTTTGCAATGTCGATTGCCCTAGGTTAAAAAAAGTGCTAGGTGCATCCATATCCTTGAGGGTAGCAAAGTGAGACCTAATCAAGGCACCCTTCACTCTTTCCTGTAAAAATGACCTCAGTTCATGTCCCTTGTCCTGTAAGTTCAAGACTAGTCCAGGGTCAGTCTGAGTGAGCAACTTCAACTTAATATATTTGATGTCCTCTTCAAGAGTCATGACAGTCTCTTTAACTTCAATACTAGACAGAGCAGTATACGGTTGACCAAACACACATATTAGGGCATTCCATTTAATAACCCTCCCTTTTCCCCAAAACAACAAAAACTTTCACAAAACATGGCATCATGTAGTAACTTAACACTAAAAAACATTCAAGATGGCGCCGACAGAGATGGTCGCCCCGCTTCAAGTCCTTAGGAAACTATGCAGATTTTTTTTTTTTTTAGGTATTATTTCTTACATTGTAAGGCAAGAAAATCTTAAGTACTATTACATACAGCCGGGAAGAACTATTGGATATAAGAGTGACGTCAACTTAAACAGCATTACGACCAGGAATACAAATTTTCCAAAGTGGATCCATTGTTCGGACCTCCACCCTGGATATTGGATCTAATCCCAGAGGCCGACCCAAAACGCTTGACGTTGTCGCTGCAGGAGAGGCAGACGGAGTGCCCTACTGGTCAGACTCAGTAGGTGAGCACACCATCCACCGCTTCCGAGCATATTACTCGCCAATGTCCAGTCTCTAGACAACAAGGTGGATGAAATTAGGGCACGATTTGCCTTCCAGAGAGACATCAGAGATTGTAACATTCTCTGTTTCACGGAAACATGGCTCACTCGGGATATGTTGTCAGAGTCGGTACACTCACCAGGTTTGTTCATGTGTCGCGCCGGCAGAAACAAACATCTCTCTGGTAAGAAGAAGGGCGGGGTGGATGCCTCATGATTAACGACTCATGGTGAAACAATAACAACATATATGAACTCAAGTCCTTCTGTTCACCTTACCTAAATGCCGACTGCATTATCTCATATGAGAATTCTCTTAGATTTTAGTCACAGCCATGTATATCCCCCCCCCCAAGCAGAGACCTTGACGGCCCCGAAAGAACTTCACTGGACGACTCTATGTAAACTGGGAACCATATATCCTGAGGCTGCATTTATTGTAGCTGAGGATTTCAACAAAGCTAATTTGAGAACAAGACTAACTAAATTCTACCAGCACATTGACTGTTGTACCCATTCGAGCAAAACACTGGACCACTGCTACTCTAACTTCTGCGATGCATACAAGGCCCTCCCCCACCCTCCCTTCGGGAAATCCAATCACGACTCCATCTTGCTCATACTGTCCTATAGGCAGAAACTCAAACAGGATGTACCCATGTACCACTAGAACCATTCAACACTGGTCTGACCAATCGGAATCCACGCTTCAAGAATGTTTGGATCACGTGGACTGGAAAATGTTTCTGGGAAGCCTCAGACAATAACATTGATTTATACGCTGACTCGTGAGTGAGTTTATTAGGAAGTGCGGAGATGTTGTACCCACTGTGACTATTAAAACCTACCCCAACCAGAAACCGTGGATAGAAGTGAAAGCGCGAACCACCGCATTCAGCCATGGAAAGAGGTTGGGGAATATGGCCGAATATAAACAGTGGAGTTATTTCCTCTGCAAGGCAATCAAACAAGCGAAATGTCGGTATAGGGACAAAATGGAGTCGCAATTCAACGGCCTAGACACTAGACGAATGTGGCAGGGTCTACAGGCAATTACGGACTACAAAAAGAAAACCAGCCACGTCACGGACACTGACGTCTTGCTTCCAGACAAGCTAAACACCCTCTTTGCCCGCTTTGAGGATAATACAGTGCCACCGACACAGCCCACTACCAAGGACTGCGGGTCCCCCCTCTCCTTCTCTGTGGCTAAAGTGAGTAAGACATTTAAACATGTTAACCCTCGCAAGGCTGCTGGCCCATACGGCATCCCTAGCTGCATCCTCAGAGCATGCGCAGACCAGCTGGCTGGTGTGTTTACGGACATATTCAATCGCTCCCTATCCCAGTCTGCTGTCCCCACATGCTTCAAGATGGCCACCATTGTTCCTGTACCAAAGAATGCAAAGATAACTGAACTAAAGGACTATCGCCCCATAGCACTCACTTCTATCATCATGAAGTGCTTGGAGAGACTAGTCAAGGATCATATCTCCTTACCTGCCACCCTAGACCCACGTCAGTTTGCATACCGCCCCAACAGGTCCACAGACGATGCAATCACCATCACACTGCACACTGCCCTATCCCATCTTGACAAGAGGAATAGCTATGTAAGAATGCTGTTCTTTGACTACAGCTCAGCATTCAACACCATAGTACCCTCTAAGGTCATCATTAAGCTTAAGGCCCTGGGTCTCAACCCCGCCCTGTGCAATTGGGTCCTGGACTTTCTGACGGGCCGCCCCCAGGTGGTGAAGGTAGGACACAACATCTCCACTTCGCTGGTCCTCAACGCTGGGGCCCCACAAGGGTGCATGCTCAGCCCCCTCCTGTACTCCCTGTTCACCCATAACTCAATTATCAACTTTGCAGACGACACAACAGTAGTGGGCTTGATTACCAACAATGACGAGACAGCCTACAGGGAGGAGGGGAGGGCACTCGGAGTGTGGTGTCAGGAAAATTTCCTCTCACTCAACGTCTAAAAAACAAAGGAGGTGATCGTGGACTTCAGGAAACAGAAGAGGGAGCACCCCCCTATACACATCGACGGGACAGTAGTGGAGAAGGTGGAAAGTTTTAAGTTCCTCTGCGTACACATCACGGACAAACTGGAATGGTCCACCCACACAGACAGTGTGTGGAAGAAGGCGCAACCTCAGGGGTCTGAAGAAATGTGGCCTAGTCACCTACATCCCTCACAAACTTTTACAGATGCACAATCCAGAGCATCCTGTCGGGCTGTATCACGTGGTACGGCAACTGCTCCGCCCTCAACCGCAAGGCTCTCCAGAGGGTGGTGCGGTCTACACAACGCATCACCGGGGCAAACTACCTGCCCCCCAGGACACCTAGAGCACCCGGTGTCACAGGAAGGCCAAAAAGATCATCAAGGACAACAACCACCCGAGCCACTGCCTGTTCACCCCGCTATCATCCAGAAGGTGAGGTCAGGTGCAGGTGCATCAAAGCAGGGACCGAGAGACTGAAAAACAGCTTCTATCTTAAGGCCATCAGACTGCTAAACAGCCATCACAAACATGGAGAGGCTGCTGGCAACATACAGACCCAAATCACTGGCCACTTTAATAAATGGATCACTAGTCACTTTAAATAATGCCACTTAAATAATGTTTACATATTCTACATTACTCATCTTATATCTATATATCTATATACTGTATTTCATACCATGTATTGCATCTTGCCTATGCCGCACGGCCATCGCTCATCCATATATTTATATGTGCATATTCTAATTCCATCCCTTTACATTTGTGTGTATAAGGTAGTTTTGTGAATTTGTTAGATTACTTGTTAGATATTACTGCACTCGGAACTAGAAGCACAAGCATTTCGCTACACTCGCATTAACATCTGCTAACCATGTGTATGTGACCAATAAAATGTGATTTGATTTGAAAATACCAATAAGGTGATGACCTTCGTGGACAGGGCAAGTGAATATCAACAGTAACATTATGGTGATCAGAAAAACCCACAGGAGTAATGTCACACCTTCCAACCCTACTACAGTAGTAATCAGATACATACAACCTGTCTAACCTTGCTGCACTGACACGACCTTCAATAACTTTTAGCCATGTGTATTGCCTAACTTTTGAATTTCTTACTCCCCACACATCAGAAAGCTCAAACTCAGTTAATGGATTCCTGATGGCACGTGAGGTTTTACAGCAGTGCGATCATCAGTAAAATCCACTGTACAGTTCCAGTCTCCCCCCTAAAACCATACACCCCTCTTGGTCACCTTCATTTGGTCAAATACAACAATAAGCTCTGTATCCTCATTAGGAGCATAAACATTTTTTTTTTAAATAAATAAACATAAATCTGCCTTGACCAATAAAACCCGAGCCATGGCAATCTCTGTTGGATACCACAGTCACCCCTAAGCCTGACGAAAACAAAATTGCCACTACAGCTAGTACCATGACTGAATATACGCTGCCCCTCCCACCACATACCCAGTCAACCTCATTAGCCTCATCACTACAGTATGTACGTATCTCCTGTAGAAAAGCTACGTTAAGCATTTCTGTTTGATTACTTCTAACACCCAAGATCTCTTATTCCTGTCCCTTCCTCTGTTATTATTGAGATAACCTCCCCTTAGTTCCTCCATATAGAGAGGAGAAAGGAAAAACAGAAGAGACTACAACGGAACCAGACAAAGAGAAAAAAAGCACCCTATGAGGCATGGTAATCATCATTGTTTTAATTTGATTTGAACCTTACCACGCTTCCCACTATGTTTTGCTGTAGTGACAGCAGTAACACATTTCCACAAGCGGAAACGCTTCTTCACACTCAACTGGTTTAACCCCACCATCTTCTGTCACACAACAGCTGACCTCATACATTTTTCAACATAAAAAACCTGCCAATTTAACAGATTTCCCAAAAATGTGGTACAGGAACCCATTTACCTCACCTAGATTGTAAATTGAGTAGTCACTAGCTGCTATCATATCAACAGGGATATCAGACATGTCCAGATCCCTCTCCTGATCCTCCTCAACTGAGGCCCTGGATCCCTGACTCCCCACTGACACATACCTCTCAATACTCCCCACCTGCACCCCATCACTCGTACCGGGTATCTCCTCCACTACCTGGGAGATTAGCTCCACCTGAACCCCCTCCTTCACCCCATCTCTCGCACCGGGCATCTCCACCACTACCTGGGAGATTAGCTCCACCTGAACCCCCTCCCATACCCCATCACTCGTACCGGGTATCTCCTCCACTACCTGGGAGATTAGCTCCACCTGAACCCCCTCCCATACCCCATCACTCGTACTGGGTATCTCCTCCACTACCTGGGAGATTAGCTCCACCTGAACCCCCTCCTTCACCACATGTCTCGTACCGGGCATCTCCACCACTACCTGGGAGATTAGCTCCACCTGAACCCACTCCCGTACCCCATCACTCCTACCAGGTTTCTCCTCCACTACCTGGGAGATTAGCTCCACCTGAACCCCTCCTGCACCCCATCTCTCGTACCGGGCATCTCCACCACTACCTGGGAGATTAGCTCCACCTGAACCCCCTCCTGCACCCCATCTCTCGTACCGGGCATCTCCACCACTACCTGGGAGATTAGCTCCACCTGAACCCCCTCCCGTACCCCATCACTCGTACCGGGTATCTCCTCCACTACCTGGGAGATTAGCTCCACCTGAACCCACTCCCATACCCCATCACTCCTACCAGGTTTCTCCTCCACTACCTGGGAGATTAGCTCCACCTGAACCCCCTCCTGTACCCCTTCATTCGTACTGGGCATCTCCTCACCAGTCTGGGGAAATGGCTCAACAGATCCATCCTTACCTCCTACAATAATGTTTTTTTGCAGGTGTGTGTGGCTGCTCTACCACTGTCAGCCCACCTCGCCCTACATCAGTGGGCCCAGGCCCACTGGGACCATGCCTTAAAGAATTACGCCAGGCTCAATCAGCTGATCGACAAGACACTCTTCTTTCAGAAAAACCACCACTGCTTTATTAATCCGCGACGCATAAGCAACATTTTCAACAACATCTCTTCTACGGCGACCAGAAACTCCTCCACAGTGACAGTAGCTTCAGTAACACACCTGAAGCCATCTCAAAGTGACAGGGACGGAGTCCCCATGTGGGTCGCCATCCCCACCTAAACCAGGGCAATTCCAATTTCAAGAAATACAATATACCTTATTCTACCACATACATTTTTAAAATAATGAATCATCCATAGAAAAAGGAAAACTAAAAGGAAACAAAAAGAAAACACAGGCGATCTAATTCCAGACACCACTCACACTCGCTCATACAATTCCCAGCATCCACCAACAATCCCAGCATGCAGAGAGAGAGAGAGAGAGAGAGAGACAGAGAGACAGAGAGAGAGAGAGACAGACAGACAGAGAGCGCGAGAGAGAGAGAGACAGAGAGAGCGAGCGAGAGAGAGAGAGAGAGAGAGATGTCTTGGATTTGAATGCTGTGAGAAGGTTCTATAAATGTTGCTAAACTGAGAAACAGAGGGACACTCAGACAAGCTAATATTGTCCACATTAAGTCTTCATTTACTCTACTTTAACATTACTTTACTCTCCCTCCCAAATGGCACCCTATTCCCTATATAGCCCTATGGGAACTGGCCAAATGTAGTGCACTATATACGGAATAGGGTGGAATTTGGGATGCACACTAACTCTAAGGTGAACACTGCAGAGGCCGAAAACGTGTTCATCATCAGGAGTCCCTCTGCCTGGCGGAAAAATGGTTTTAATAGGTGATTGCGCTTTAGAAGGGTAGCAATCTTCTTAAGCAGTTATAAAGCAGTTATTTTAAAACTAGCCACTCCTGCATGCTAATGGCTGCTGCTAGCCACTTTAGAGAAAATTAGAAGAGAAAGAGTGGGTTTTTTGCTTTTTGAGGGCGACAGGAGGATTTGAAGAGGGTGGTTATTGTACAATTGCGTTTCATTAGAAACATATACAGCTCTTGTCAATATGTAGACAATAGAGAAGAGGCTACAGAGACAGTGTCAACTGGCATATTATTATACTGAGTACATGAGTCATGAATAGAAGTGCGATGCTTGAAGTAGCCTAACCATTCATTTTATAGGTCAAAGCATGGCTGCACTATTCTACACATATAGCTAGAAACTGATTCTTATTCTATGCCAAACATGTCCTGCTGGAGATAAACATAGTTCCTAACCACAGAAGATTAATGAGGGCCTATTGGGTGGAATGAACACATATCTGACCCTGTTTCAGTTGTTAGGGGCAACGTCTACAGAGAGCAACATCACTCACTGTCAAGTTACACCAACGTGTTACCCAGAATGGACTGCAGTGAACTCCATAGTGACACATCAACACACAACCCTGATGTAAGGATCTTTCTGACAACTGTTCGGTGTAATAGCAACCATCAGAACACCCTGCGCGGTCTCCGATAGTGACAGGGTTTATATTCTGATAACGTAAGCGCTGTGTTTTGTCAGTACTCATAGACACACAGACTCATGAGAGACTGTGTTCACCACATAAATAACGCACCACAAACCCTCTTACTATATCTAGTCCCTGTGGGAAAAGCTTGAAAAGTTAGGCCCTAACCGCAGTCACCCTAGAAGCATCCTAACCTAAACTGAGGAGTGTGTGTGACTGTGTGAGTGGAAGCATAGCCCGCCTCACTTTTGCTACATTTTCCACATTTTGTTAGGTTACAGCTTTATTTTAAATGGAATAAATAAAACATTTTCCTCATCAATCTAAACACAATACCCCATAATGACGAAGTGAAAACAGGTTTTAAGAAATTTTTGCAAATAAAAAATAAATACAAATAAAGACCCTTTGATTCATCTTTGAGATATTTCTACAACTTCATTGGAGTCCACCTGTGGTAAATTCAATTGATTGGACATGATTTGGAAAGGCACACACCTGTCTATTTAAGGTTCCACAGTTGACAATGCACGTCGGAGCAAAAACCAAGCCATGAGGTCGAAGGAATTGTCCTTAAAGCTCAGATACAGGATTGTGTCGAGGCACAGACCTGGGGAAGGGTACCAAAACATGTCTGCAGCATTGAATGTCTCAAGAACACAGTGGCCTCCATCATTCTTAAATGGAAGATGTTTGGAACCACCAAGACTCTTCCTAGAGTCAAACTGAGCAATAGGTGGACCTTTGATGGACCTTTGTCAGGGAAGTGACCAAGAACCCAATGGTCACTCTGACAGAGCTCTAGAGTTCCTCTGTGGAGATGGGAGAACCTTCCAGAAGAAAAACCATCTCTGAAGCACTCCGCTAATCAGGCCTTTATAGTAGTGGGGACAGACGGAAGCCACTCCTCAGTAAAAGGCACATGACAGCCCGCTTGGAGTTTGCCAAAAGGCACCTAAAGGAATCTCAGACCATGAGAAAAAAAGATTATCTGGCCTGATCAAACCAATATAGAACTCTTTTGCCTGAATGCCAAGTGTCACATCTGAAACCAGGTACCGCTCATCACCTGGCCAATACCATCCCTACGGTGAAGCATGGTGGTGGGAGCATCATACTGTGGGGATGTTTTTCAGCGGCAGGGACTGGGAGACTAGTCAGGATCTACGGAAAGATAAACGGAGCAAAGTACAGAGAGATCCTTGATGACGATGAAAACCTGCTCCAGGGCGCTCAGGATCTTAGACTGAGTCGAAGGTTCACCTTCCAACAGGACAACGACCCTAAGCACACAGCCAAGATAATGCAGGAGTGGCTTCGGGACAAGTCTTTGTTGGAGTCGTGCCTGGCCGTGCAGTCATGAGTGAACAGGGAGTACAGGAGGGGGCTGAGTACGCACCCCTGAGGGGCCCATGTCTTGAGGATCAGCGTGGTGGATGTGTTGTTACCTACCCTTACCACCTGGGTGCGGCCCGTCAGGAAGTCCAGGATCCAGTTGCAGAGGGAGGTGTTTAGTCCCAGGGTCCTTAGCTTAATGATGAGCTTTGAGGGCACAATGGTGTTGAACGCTGAGCTGTAGTCAATGAATAACATTCTCACATAGGTGTTCCTTTTGTCCAGGTGGGAAAGGGCAGTGTGGAGTGCAATAGAGACAGCATCATCCGTGGATCTGTTGGGGCGGTACGCAAATTGGAGTGGGTCTAGGGTATCCGGGAGGATACTGTTGATGTGAGCCATGACCAGCCTTTCAAAGCAATTCATGGGTACAGACGTGAGTGCTATGGGTCGGTAGTCATTTAGGCAGGTTAACTTAGTGTTCTTGGGCACGCCTGCTTAAAACATGTTGGTATTACAGACTCAGACAGGGAGAGATTGAAAATGTTAGTGAAGACACTTGCTAGTTGGTCAGTGCATGCTCGCAGTACACATCCTGTTAATCCGTCAGGCCCTGCGGCCTTGTGAATGTTGACTGTCTAAAGGTCTTACTCACACCGGCTGCTGAAAGCTTGATCACAGTCTTCCGGTACAGCTAGTGCTCTCATGCATGTTTAAGTGTTATTTGCCTCGAAGTGAGCATATAAGTAGTTTAGCTCATCCGGTAGGCTTGTGTCACTGGGCAGCGCTAGGCTGTGCATCTCTTTGTAGTCAGTAATAGTTTGCAAGCCCTGCCACATCCGACGAGCGTCAGAGCCAGTGTAGTGAGACTCGATCTTAGTCCTGTATTGACTTGCCTATTTGATGGTTAGTCAGAGGGCATAGCGGGATTTCTTTAAAGCTTCCGGGTTAGAGTCCCGCTCCTTGAAAGCGGCAGCTCTAGCTTTTAGCTCAGTGCGGATGCTGCCTGTAATCCATGGCTTCTGGTTGGGGTATGTACGTATGGTCACTGTGGGGATGAGGTCAACGATGCACTTATTGATAAAGCCAATGACAGATGCGGTGTACAATGCCATTGGAGGAATACCATTGGAGGAATGCCATTGGAAGAATGCCATTGGAGGAATCCCGGAAAATTCCAGTCTGTGTTAGAAAAACAGTCCTGTAGCTTAGTATCTGCTTCATTTGACCACTTTTTTTATTGATCTAGTCACTGGTGCTTCCTGTTTTAATCTTTGCTAGTAAGCAGGAATCAGGAGGATATAATTATGGTCAGATTTGCCAAATGGAGGGCGAGGGAGAGCTTTGTATGCATCTCTGTGTGTGGAGTATCGGTGGTCCAGAGTTATTTTACCTCTGGTTGCACATTTAACATGTTGATAGAAATGAGGTAAAACTGATTTAGGTTTCCCTGCATTAAAGTCCCCGGCTACTAGGAGCGCCGCCTCGGGTGAGCGTTTTCTTGTTTGCTTATGGCAGAATACAGCTCATTCAATGCTATCTTGGTGCCAGCCTCTGACTGTGGTGGTATGTACACAGCTACAAAGAATATAAATGAAAACTATCTCAATAGGTAATGTGGTCTGCAGCTTATCATGAGAAACTCTACCTCAGGCGAATAATGACTCGAGACTTACTTAGATATAGTGCACCAGCTGTTGTTTACAAAAATACATAGACCGCCGCCCCTTGTCTTACCAGACACCCCTGTTCTATCCTGCCAGTAAATCGTATAACCAGCCAGCTGTATGCTGATATTGTCATCGTTCAGCCACGACTCCGTGAAGCATAAGATGTTACAGCTTTTAATGTCCCATCGGTAGTTTAATCTTCCCAATAACTTGTCCATTTTATTGCCCAAAGATTACATGTTTGCGAGCAGAATTGAGCGGGTGGGTTTATTCGATCGCCTCCTACTCCTCAGAAGGCAGCCTGCCTCATCTTCAAGCAGATCACTGGGGTCGGGGCCTGTTCCCGAGGGAGCCGTATATCCTCCCCCCCGGGCTCGTCAGAGTCGTGAAAGAAGAAAAAGGATTCTGCCAGATTTTCGGTAATAAGAGACGGTAGCGGCAACAATATGTACAAAAATAGTAAAAAAATAAGTTACAAACAACGCAGATAAAAAAAACACAATCGGTTGGGGGCACGTAAAACGTCTGCATTCTGCTCCGGTGCCATTTTAGATTGGCTCTAATACAAGGTATCAGGTGTCGTGACCAATTAAAAGGCACAGATACCATAACTACTCTCTGGGGAAGTGGCTATCACTACCTTGGAAAATTGCTCAAATTGAAATACAGTGGGGAGAACAAGTATTTGATACACTGCCGATTTTGCAGGTTTTCTTACTTACAAATAAAATGCAAATTAATTACTTAAAAATCATACAATGTGATTTTCTGGATTTTTGTTTTAGATTCTGTCTCTCACAGTTGAAGTGTACCTATGATAAAAATTACAGACCTCTATATGCTTTGCAAGTAGGAAAACCTGCTAAATCAGCAGTGTATCAAATACTTGTTCTCCCCACTGTATATTAAAACCGTGAGTGAGAAAATCTAAACTCTGGACACCGTTGAGAGAGGCACAGAAATAACCATCATAGAAGAGGTCAACTATAGCAAAGCCATGGAGGCATTAAAAGAAGCGCAAGAGCATTCTACCAATTCGGCTCGAATATGGGAAAAAATATATTAATGGATAAGATTGGGCAGCATTTCCCTGCTGACGGAAAATTCCAATCTAATAAAGAATTCATAGATGCTATTATGAGTTGTCATGAAGACAATTTTTTAAATAAAGCTTAATACATCAGTGTTAGATGTCAGCGTTATATAAACAGAAGATAAAAAATGATAAAACCAAATTTAGTAGATGTACTCAGCATAACCGCACTAACTGTACTATTTGTGAAGTAAATTGAATATGTAGTATGCTTATTGGACTTAAGATACAAATTAATTGATTTAAATAATGATGACAAATGTTAAGAAAATGCTGAGCAATGTTATAAAGTAGAGACTTTTCAAATAAATTACCTTATACGTTATATTGGTTGACAATTTGTTATTTACGCTATCCTTATGAACCGCATAGCATATCATTACAGCAGTATGAACCGGTAATATATGTCAGCAAGCTACCTAAACATTAGTTGGCTACTAATACATCAAACTTTCTAGTATATTAACTATATGCTATCTAACACCCCAATGTTTATTGACCCTGATTATTCACGTCATTCTTAGCTTAATGGTGTAGTCATTGTGCGTTCTCAATGGACATTGTTAAAACAGGTGCTCCGTAAATTCACTCTGGCTATCTACTCCGATTTCAGAGCACTCTCATCTGAATGTACCAGAGCGCAGAATAACAGTTGAATTAACGAACACTCAACACCCGTTGAATATGGCCGGTGTCAGTAAACGTCGGGGGAAAAACCCTTAGTTAAATTGTTGCCAGCAGCACAGTTAGTCACCTACGCTTTGAATAAAATGAAAAAAGCCTAACCAGCTCTGCTAGGGTGAGTAAAATGATCAGTGAGGTGTTCTCTCATTTGTGTCTGGAAGTAGCGAGCAAGCTAGCCAACATTAGCCAGTTAGCTTAGGTGCTTGACTGCTGTTGTGAGGTCAGAACGCTCGGATCAACTCTGCTCCTCGGTAATAGTGGGCAGTGTGCGCTGTGAACAGTCAATTTCCAAACACCTGAAGTCGTAAAATGTCTAACTAGTAATTTGTTATGCTAACAAGCTAGAAATAGGCTGCATAGCAAGAGCATCAACTTCCGGTAGGCATGCAAAAACTTCCGGTTACCGGTTGTTTACAGAATAATAAAATAAACCCTAGGGGTTATAATCTTGTGAAAGACTTTATTCCGTCTTGTTCTGACATAGATTCATAGAATTGACGAAAGGGAGGAGGGATCACAAGTAATTACAGTGGCCTCCCTGTGAATAGAAGTTATCATGTTTGTTTTGACTGTAATTTAAAACTTTTTGTTCACCTGGTAAAGTAATGTTAGACGGAAAGACAGAGGTAGAGTATAGTAGAGATTGTAGAGGGAAACAAGTGTTAGAGTGGAGGGGAAATGTACTGGGTGATGTTGATTGAGAGGGCTTCTGAGTTAAAGGAAACAGAGATGTAGACTAGTGAAGGTAACAAAGGAAATGGGAATTTAATTGGAAAGTAAGAATTTCTAGTATGACTTGTTTGGCTTGATTACGATTTGGCAAAGTGAAAACAAACAAAAAATGTTTTTCTATTTATTTGAAATGTTTCACGAGGCAGTTGCCTTGGGAGAGCAGTAAGTGAAATTCTGCAGTTTTATAAAAGTATATAGGTATCGGATCCGGCCGTAGAGGAAGCTCCCAAATAAGTAAGGTGTTACGTTCCCCAGATTATGTGTTGTAGTTTGTGTATTTACATGTGTTTATTTCAGGAAATGGCTTCCTGAAATCCCTCAAGCAGCTGATTGGTCGACTCCAGGGCTAATTGGAGAGCTGACCCCGCCCCCTCGTCAAGACGCAGCTGTCTCCAATTACCCATTCCTTCTGACACTATAAAAGCCAGTGTTCTGTTCAGGGGGGAGAACTCTTCTTTTTGGAGGTAGAGATTTTGCTGGAGGTAGGGATTTTGCTGGAGGTAGGGATTTTGCTGGAGGTAGGGATTTTGCTGGAGGTAGGGATTTTGCTGGAGGTAGGGATTTTGCTGGAGGTAGGGATTTTGCTGGAGGTAGGGATTTTGCTGGAGGTAGGGATTTTGCTGGAGGTAGGGATTTTGCTGGAGGTAGGGATTTTGCTGGAGGTAGGGATTTTGCTGGAGGTAGGGATTTTGCTGGAGGTAGGGATTTTGCTGGAGGTAGGGATTTTGCTGGAGGTAGGGATTTTGCTGGAGGTAGGGATTTTGCTGGAGGTAGGGATTTTGCTGGAGGTAGGGATTTTGCTGGAGGTAGGGATTTTGCTGGAGGTAGGGATTTTGCTGAAGGTAGGGATTTTGCTGGAGGTAGGGATTTTGCTGAAGGTAGGGATTTTGCTGAAGGTAGGGATTTTGCTGAAGGTAGGGATTTTGCTGAAGGTAGGGATTTTGCTGAAGGTAGGGATTTTGCTGAAGGTAGGGATTTTGCTGAAGGTAGGGATTTTGCTGGAGGTAGGGATTTTGCTGGAGGTAGGGATTTTGCTGGAGGTAGGGATTTTGCTGGAGGTAGGGATTTTGCTGGAGGTAGGGATTTTGCTGGAGGTAGGGATTTTGCTGGAGGTAGGGATTTTGCTGGAGGTAGGGATTTTGCTGGAGGTAGGGATTTTGCTGGAGGTAGGGATTTTGCTGGAGGTAGGGATTTTGCTGGAGGTAGGGATTTTGCTGGAGGTAGGGATTTTGCTGGAGGTAGGGATTTTGCTGGAGGTAGGGATTTTGCTGGAGGTAGGGATTTTGCTGGAGGTAGGGATTTTGCTGGAGGTAGGGATTTTGCTGGAGGTAGGGATTTTGCTGGAGGTAGGGATTTTGCTGGAGGTAGGGATTTTGCTGGAGGTAGGGATTTTGCTGGAGGTAGGGATTTTGCTGGAGGTAGGGATTTTGCTGAAGGTAGGGATTTTGCTGAAGGTAGGGATTTTGCTGAAGGTAGGGATTTTGCTGAAGGTAGGGATTTTGCTGAAGGTAGGGATTTTGCTGAAGGTAGGGATTGCTGAGATTGATTGTGATAGAGGTTGATTTTGCTGGGAGTACATTGCTGGAAAGTGGTATGTTCTGTGAGTTTGTTGCTCAGATAGAGCTTATTTGACATCCTTTGTTTCTTAGTTCGTTTGAAATTGTTTAATATTCTGTTTCATTTGTTCCCAGGGGGAAAGGGGAAGGCACCTTGGGAGTGTTTAGGCAAGAGGCCCGCGGGCATACATATACCCGTAGCATATTCGCTGTTTAGACACACTAGGTAAGACCTGGGCGGACCACCCCTTGTATTTTTGTTAGGGCACCAGGTGGTGCTAAATTAGGTAAGTAGTGGGTAGGCAGGTAAAATAGGAGAGGGGGCTTTGAGATTTACTTTCTTTGCTTTGGTTCCGTCCAGCCCCTTTTCCCCATATTACCGTGTAAAGGAATAAAGTCTTGTAAACGGTACCACATTCTGCCTGTTGTCATTCTTACTTGCACCTACAGTCCATACCTTTTTCGCTTCACGGAGAGTTTAGTTGTAGCAGGGTGTTGCGTTCCCTCTTCATAGAGGCGTGCGTAACATAATGGGGGCTCATCTGGGATTTTTCCATTAAACCCACCGGACCCTGCTGCTCCTGAGCTCTCTCTGTGGTTAGTGATTGAGGTGTGATGGTAGGTTGTGAGTTTGGATGACTTGTTTAGTTAGTGTGTTCAGGAGACTGCATTGTAAAAGATGGCTGCCTCAGCCATCTCCAAGTTTTTTGAAGCGCCCTCTATTGATTGTTTGGTGAGGTTTCGTAAAGTAGACCTTGTAGCTATAGCTGACCATTATGGATTTGTATTCCCTGAGAAAGCCCTAAAGGCTGAGCTTTTGGTGCTAGTCAGGGAGGGTTTAGTGAGAGAACAGATTCTCTCACTGCAAGGAGAGGAGACGGGTAGACTTTCTGATGCCAAGTCAGAGGACAGGGCAGAGGAAGGGGTTCCTCGTACCCATTTTACATTGCCCGATTCGATCCTTTATCTTCTGCTTCGGGTCGTTCAGATGGGACTGCTAGGCTGAAGGTGAGGCTGGCTCGGTTAGAAATGGAGCAAAAGATAAAGAGAGACAGATGAATTTTGAACTTGAAATTAGGAAAATAGAAGCTGACAAGGAGGTGAGGATCCGACAACTGGAGCTAGATGCTGGCTCCAGTGCGACTCCACAAGCTGCTCATCATCAAGCCCACTTCGATGTGAGTAAAAACATAGCTTTAGTCCCTCCATTCCGAGAGTCGGAAGTTGATTATTATTTCTCTGCGTTTGAGCGTGTGGCCGCTGCGCTGCATTGGCCACTCGAGGTTTGGCCGCTCCTGTTACAATGTAAATTGTCTGGGAAAGCCCAGGAAGTAGTAGCTGCTCTCTCCCTGGAAGACAGTTTACACTACGATACAGTTAAAACTACCGTGTTGCGGGCTTATGAGTTGGTGCCTGAAGCTTACAGGCAGCGCTTCAGGAACCACAAAAAAACGTCTCACCGTACATTTGTTGAATTTGCTAGGGACAAAGAGTCTCTGTTTAGTCGTTGGTGTTCAGCCAGCAAAGCTAATACCTTTGCTGATATTCGGGAGTTGATGCTGTTGGAGGACTTTAAAAGCAACCTCCCAGATAGACTTGTAGTTCATTTAAATGAACAGAAAGTGGTGACATTGGCCCAAGCAGCAGTGTTGGCAGATGAGTACGCTTTGACACACAAGACTGTCTTTGGTGCACCATGTTTTGAAGGCCGGACGATTACGTCATCAGTTCCTCGTTCAGGTCGCTTTTCCTCTGACAACCCTAAGCCTTTTCATGAAGTCCGTGAATGTTTTTACTGTCACCAAAAGGGTCACGTGATTGCGGACTGCCCAGTTTTTAAAAATAAACCGCAACAGTCCCAGTCACCGTCCCCAAAAATGAAAAGTTTGGGTTTAGTCAAGTCTTTGGATCGTCCATTGGATCGAGATATTGACTCAGCATTTGAGAAACCGGATCCTGTCTATGCTCCGTTTATCTCTGCCGGTTATGTTTCTTTAACAGGAGAACCAACTGATCAAAAGCCTATCCAAATCCTACATGACACCGGGGCGGCGCAGTCAGTAATCATTACTGATGCTTTACCCTGGTCTCCTGAAACGTATTGTGGCTCACATGTCATATTACAGGGGATAGAGACAAACCGTACCTGTACCATTACACTGGGTCCACTTAGTGTCAGACTTGGTATCAGGACGTTTCCGTGTTGGTGTAGTGTACACTGCCAGTATCAGGAGTAAAATTGCTACTAGGGAATGATATTGCTGGTGGTAATGTCACTCCTGTGTTAGAGGTAGTAGACAACCCAGAAATCAGAACTACAGATGAGAAATTGGTTCAAGCATTTCCACATGTTTTTCCTGCTTGTGTGTTAACGAGGGCACAATCTCGCAAGCTAGGAGATGTGGTGGATTTGGCTAGTTCTATTTTTGAGAATGTTGAGGTAGAAGACAATGCACTGAGTATTCCTTCTGCATTGCCGACAGTTTTTACCCCGTAAAAACTAAAGCAGGGGAAAACGAAATCGCGCCCCAATTACATGACATTCTTTTGTCTGTCACCCCTGAGAAGGTGATTGAATGTCAAAAGAAGACACCAGTCTTCGCAAGTGTTTTGCTTCGGTAATTTCCATTGAGGAAGCTAAAACTAGAGAGACTGCCTACTTTATGGAAGCAGGAGTTTTGATGCGTAAATGGGCATCTCATGACACCATTAATGACTGGAGTGAAGTGTGTCAAGTGGTTGTTCCTACACCGTTCCGACAGCAGGTGCTGTCACTCGCCCATGACCAGGCGTGGTCTGGACACTTGGGGATCACAAAGACCTATAACCGGGTCCTTCGTCATTTCTTCTGGCCAGGTTTGAAGTCTGACGTGGTCCAATTTTGTAAAACATGTCACATATGTCAACTCACTGGGAAAGTGAATCAAACAGTTCCACGAGCGCCACTCTGCCCGATTCCTGTGGTAGGGGAACCGTTTGAAAGAGTGATAATTGATTGTGTAGGTCCATTGCCGAAAACCAGGTCAGGTAACCAGTTCCTATTAACAAATGTACAACCAGAACCGCCGCCTTATGCGGTGGGCTCTGATTGTGCAAAGATATAATGTACAGATAGCTTATGTGAAGGGCTCGGCGAATGTGGTTGCTGACGCTCTATCACGGGTTTACTAACTGGGGATACGTTGGTATTTATTATTGCAAAACTAGGTTTGCAATTTTTGTGGTGGGCGTGTTACGTTCCCCAGATTATGTGTTGTAGTTTGTGTATTTACATGTGTTTATTTCAGGAAATGGCTTCCTGAAATCCCTCAAGCAGCTGATTGGTCGACTCCAGGGCTAATTGGAGAGCTGACCCCGCCCCCTCGTCAAGACGCAGCTGTCTCCAATTACCCATTCCTTCTGACACTATATAAAAGCCAGTGTTCTGTTCAGGGGGGAGATCTCTTCTTTTTGGAGGTAGAGATTTTGCTGGAGGTAGGGATTGCTGAGATTGATTGTGATAGAGGTTGATTTTGCTGGGAGTACATTGCTGGAAAGTGGTATGTTCTGTGAGTTTGTTGCTCAGATAGAGCTTATTTGACATCCTTTGTTTCTTAGTTCGTTTGAAATTGTTTAATATTCTGTTTCATTTGTTCCCAGGGGGAAAGGGGAAGGCACCTTGGGAGTGTTTAGGCAAGAGGCCCACGGGCATACATATACCCGTAGCATATTCGCTGTCTAGACACACTAGGTAAGACCTGGGCGGACCACCCCTTGTATTTTGGTTAGGGCACCAGGTGGTGCTAAATTAGGTAAGTAGTGGGTAGGCAGGTAAAATAGGAGAGGGGGGGGCTTTGAGATTTACTTTCTTTGCTTTGGTTCCGTCCAGCCCCTTTTCCCCATATTACCGTGTAAAGGAATAAAGTCCTTGTAAACGGTACCACATTCTGCCTGTTGTCATTCTTACTTGCACCTACAGTCCATACCTTTTTCGCTTCACGGAGAGTTTAGTTGTAGCAGGGTGTTGCGTTCCCTCTTCATAGAGGCGTGCGTAACATAAGGCCTGGCCATTGGTTTGTTTGTTTTGCCCTACATATTACCAGCACACCCAACGGTTATGAATATTTGTTAGTGGTGTTAATACCGTGTTTGATTTATTGTGTGGGCTCTTTTTTAATTTGGTTCTAAACCAGGTAAGCAGAATGATGGAAATGGTTTAGGAAGAACAGGGATAGAAAATGGAAAGAAAATACTTAATAGGGTTGACTGACCTATGTGTGATTCTGACCATGAGAATGAGAGAGAGCGCTGACCAGAATGAGGGACACCTGTCTCTAGTCTATTTTACCATTACCTTTGTAAGGACCGACGCCGGACAGGAGAAGCAGGGACGGGGAGTCAAACATTTATTCAGGAACAGACATAGAACACGACACGAACAGTGTCAGCACACGGGTAATCAAGGACATATGACAAAGAATCAGTCGCGAAGCGGGGAACAGAGCTAGGGAACAGACAGATATAGGGAAGGCAATAGCACAAGTCATAGAGTTCAGCTGAGTCCAATGAGCGCAGATGCATGTGACGGAGAAAGGCAGGTTTGCGTACTGATGGTGGCTTGATTGCCGACGTGACAATACCCCTAGAGGGGACAATACCAGCGTCCCACCTGGGTGAGCCGGCCGAGACATGGGCGCCGAGCCAACCGTCCGGGGGTAAACTCCCGAAGAACCGGCAAGGGCGTGGGAGCCTGGCGAGCCGGCTGAGCCATGAACGCCTGCCGATCCCGCTGAGGCATGAACGCCTGCCGATCCCGCTGAGGCATGAACGCCTGCCGATCCCGCTGAGGCATGAACGCCTGCCGATCCCGCTGTGATGTGGAAGCCCGATGATCTGACGGAGACGTGACAGTCTGACCAGCCGGCTGGGCGAACAAGACCTGACGATCCGGCTGAGGCCCGACGTGGGATGGGCACCCGACGTGGGATGACAATACCCCCCCCCTCTCTAGGGGCGCCACCCAGCGTCCCACCTGGGCAAACCAGCTCGAGCCATAGGCACTGGGCAAGCCGGCTGGGGAAGGGGGAGGAAGAGCGGGAGCAGGCGTGACAACCTTATGGGATACAATTTCCGTATGGAGTTATCAAGAGTTGTAATTCTAATTTGATGTGTTATTCTAATTTGTTTATTTTGGATTTGATTAACAGGCAGTGTTTTTTTTATTTGTATTACTGGTTCCCCGGGGCCCTTTGGTAGATATGCAAATGTATTTCTTCACGTCTGCATATAAAAGGAAGAAAATAATTTCCCACCTCTACTTTTATATGAAGAAGTGTATTGCTGTTGTTGTGTTTGTTTGTTTTTGTCTTGTTTTGATATATATCTCATCAGATTGGGTCTGCTGTACGGTTGGGATTTTCCCCCGAAGGGGTAACTCTGCGGGGAGGTCGTCAGTCTGATAAAGGGATTATAAGCAAATTTGCTAAATCAACACACTTGTTGAAACCAATCCTCAGTCATTTCTGTAAGTGCTGTGCTTGTTGAATGTCCTTCCCTATAAGTGTGCTGAAAGTCTGTTGTCAATTTGTTTATTGTAAAATAGCATCGTATCTGGTCAAACACAATTTTTTTGAAAACTTTATTAAGGATTGGTAACCGGCTGATTGGTCAGCTATTTGAGCCAGTAAAGGGGGCTTTACTGTTCTTAGCTAGCATAATTACTTTTGCTTCCCTCAAGGCCTGAGGGCACACACTTTCTAGTAGGCTTAAATTGAAGATATGGCAAATAGGAGTGGCAACATCGTCCCTTATTATCCTCAGTAATTTTCCATCCAAGTTGTCAGACCCCAGTGGCTTGTCTTTGTTGATAGACAACAATATTTCATTCACCTCTTCCACACTCACTTTACGGAATTAAAAATGACATCAGTTGGTCAGATATACTTGGATGTGTAGTGTTGCTGGCATGTCATGCCTAAGTTTGCTAATCTTGCCAATGAAACAATTATTAAAGTATTTGGCAGTATTATATCAGTCAGTTTTGTTATGAATGAACCATCTGATTCAATGAATGATGGAGCTGAGTTTGCCTAATTTGTTCCCTAAATTTCATTGAAGGTGCTCCAAAACTTTTCACTATCATTCTTTGTCATTTATCTTTGTTTCATAGTGTAGATTCTCCTTCTTTTTATTCAGTTTAGTCATATGACTTCTCAATTTGCAGTATGTTTGCCAATCGGTTGTGCAGTTAGATTTATTTGCCATTCCTTTTGCCTCATCCCTCTCAACCATACAATTTTTCAATTCCTCATCAATCCACCCCTATTACTAGCCTGTTCAACCTCTCTTTCGTGTCGTCTGAGATTCCCAAAGATTGGAAAGCAGCTGCGGTCATCCCCCTCTTCAAAGGGGGGGACACTCTTGACCCAAACTGCTACAGAACCTATATCTATCCTACCCTGCCTTTCTAAGGTCTTCGAAAGCCAAGTCAACAAACAGATTACCGACCATTTCGAATCTCACCATACCTTCTCTGCTATGCAATCTGGTTTCAGAGCTGGTCATGGGTGCACCTCAGCCACGCTCAAGGTCCTAAACGATATCTTAACCGCCATTGATAAGAAACATTACTGTGCAGCCGTATTCATTGATCTGGCCAAGGCTTTCGACTCTGTCAATCACCACATCCTCATTGGCAGACTCGAAAGCCTTGGTTTCTCAAATGATTGCCTCGCCTGGTTCACCAACTACTTCTCTGATAGAGTTGAGTGTGTCAAATCGGAGGGTCTGCTGTCCGGACCTCTGGCAGTCTCTATGGGGGTGCCACAGGGTTCAATTCTTGGACCGACTCTCTTCTCTGTATACATCAATGATGTCGCTCTTGCTGCTGGTGAGTCTCTGATCCACCTCTACGCAGACGACACCATTCTGTATACTTCTGGCCCTTCTTTGGACACTGTGTTAACAACCCTCCAGGCAAGCTTCAATGCCATACAACTTTCCTTCCATGGCCTCCAATTGCTCTTAAATACAAGTAAAACTAAATGCATGCTCTTCCACCGATCGCTGCCTGCACCTGTCCGCCTGTCCAACATCACTACTCTGGACGGCCCTGACTTAGAATACGTGGACAACTACAAATACCTAGGTGTCTGGTTAGACTGTAAACTTTCCTTCCAGACCCACATCAAACATCTCCAATCCAAAGTTAAATCTAAAATTGGCTTCCTATTTCGCAACAAAGCATCCTTCACTCATGCTGCCAAACATACCCTTGTAAAACTGACCATCCTACCAATCCTCGACTTCGGCGATGTCATTTACAAAATAGCCTCCAATACCCTACTCAACACAGAGGGCACAGGGACAGATATGATGTGTCTTTTATTAGTGTCTAGCAGAGAGTCAATCAGCTCTTTGAAATCCAGTTTCAACTGTTCAGAGCTGCACTTCATAATGTCATTAAAGCCCACATGGACTACGATAGAATCGATGTCCATGTCATGGCGTAGTACATTCAGGAGCAGCTTTGTAATGTAATTTATTCGAGCTCTGGGATAATTGTTTTTGCACCAGGAAAAGTCACATTTCCTACCATGGAGCTTCCCAAAATCACGGCTGGCGAGAAGGACGACGATATCCGTCCACTCCCACACTTCACAGGATGGTGCAGGAGATGGAGTAGCCCCGCTCGATCCAGAGTAGGGACGGAAGGTTGCCGATATCGACTTTGAAATCTTAGGGTAAAGAGCAGGAGTAGACACGGCGGCCGCAGACACAGGTACCCCCAGCGATGAAGGTGCAGGAAGATCAGGCTCTAGGGCGGCAAACTATTTGTTGTTTGTATTCGCTCCGGGCCTCTAGTTGGGAGCACAGACTGCATTGGGGAAGGCCGCTGTCTTCGGTTTCCACGGCTCGTGACATGCGACCATCGCTGATTGCCATGTCCCTCTTGCTGTGCACCTTCGACTCCACTATCAAATGGGGGAGGAGATGGCTCCCCTGGTGAGCAAACTCCGGGCAACACCGGCCAGGCGGATAACAACAAAAGACAAGACAGAGATGCATCCAACATGTGTGAACGCTGTCCATCCACCGGCGTAGAAAAGGTAAACATTCCACTCTGCGTTTTCCCCAGTCTCTTACGTACCCTGGCGACCTGCGTGATCAAGGAAGCCACCTCAAGTCTCTAATCCTCGACAAGCAAACAATTGCCGCATTGGAACTCTGAGCGATCCAGTTTGTCCTGAAACAAAGCGTAGTAGATACAGCTCCTATAGCTCTGGAACCGTTCATTTATTCTCCAGACAAAGAGGGCTCCATTGGAAAACTCATCTAGGACTAACTTTGTTAGCTCGATGGCTAACTTTAGCAGCTTAGCTAGGTTAGCAGCTCTTTCAAACAGACTCTAACCTAACAGCTAAGTGGGATTTTGGGATTGCGGTCCTAGCTGTTAAAAGATGTCGCGGAATCCATGCAAAAATAAGTTCAGCATTTATGTTTAACAAAAGATTGTTTCCAGTATACAGTGTTCAGCTGCACACTCTGATGACGTCAGGACCAAAACACAGTGTGTAGTTTGATGAGGGGGAAAAAACTATTCAAGCAATTTTAGAATAAGGCTGTAATGTAACAAAATGTGGAAAAAGTGAAGGGGTCTGAATATTTTCTGAAGTACTGTATGTGTGTGTGTGTACGTGTGTGTGTGTGTGGTCGCTTACTTGTCTCCTTTGCTGCGAGCGATGCCGATGAGCTTCTCTATCCCACCGGCGTCTCTCAGTGCTTTGGCGTTTTCCATGTTCTTAGTGATGACCTCATGCAGAGCGCAGCAGATAGCCGTTATCGTATCGTCTGACATGGTCTTACCGGGTGCCATCGGGCCCCCGGTACCTCCACTAGTCCCACCACTGCCCCCGGTACTGTTGCTGCTACTGCCAGGTAACCGGTGGACCAGGTCACGCATGGCGTATTTGCCTGAGAGGAGAGCGGGACAAGAGTTAGTGCTTGGGTTAGAAATCTGAATGTCTGAAAGAGTATGCTTGTGTGTGTGTCAGGAAAGTAACAATCCTCATTGGTGTGGCCTGTGCTCTCCAGAGGTTACAGCCACTGACCTCGCCACACGTATGCCAGAGTCGGCATGGGTTCGAATCGACTCACTGCCCTTTGACTCACTCTCCACGGTCTTTCCACCACTTTACTATCTCTTCAATAAAATGATGAAAGGAGTGGGACTGCCCCACTCCTTAAAAACAAAAAACAAATGAAAATCAATCCTCATTAGTTCCTTTTTCTCCTCTTTTTTCCTCCTCATCTCCCTGTCTTGTCTTTAATAATCAAACAGTACAACACTTCTTCATTGATTGTTTGAGCACCTTCCTGACACTGTAGTTAAGGACAAATAACGATATCTCTAAATCCCTAAACCTATCTGTCCTCAGTCTCTCTCAGCTTGGCCTGTCAGTCTCTCTCAGCTTGGCCTGTCTGTGGAGCAGCCCTCTGATGAAGTCAACACACTGTGACTCATCTGGTATTTGGAAGAAGAGATTGACGTGGACGGGAGGAAATGAAGGGAAGAATCTGACATTAAAAGAATAGAGAGATGGAGAGAATGAAGAGAGCGAGGGAATAATTAAGAAATCTGAGATGTCAGTATGCGAGAAAAACCTGAGTAAGAACCGAATGGAGGGAAGTATGGGAGGAAAGAAGGGAGGGAAGGAGGGAGGGAAGAATGAGTCTACTCTACACATTAGCCACATTAGTCGTCCATCACAATTCATCATTTCACATAATGTCAACATTGACACACATCTAGGAGGCGGACATCTTCCCTGATGATGACTCTTGAAGATGTCTCATCATCGATGAATGATAAACATGACATGTAAATAATAGTGTTGACACACTGGTGAAGAGCTGCTCTTTCAGACTGACTCATCCTCTCTGGAGAAATGTCAGTTGTCCATGTGAGTGGATGGTTACCTAAACAGGAAATTGGAAGTCAATGGGTTCAGTGAAGATGGAGGAATAAAAAAAGCTGTCAATGTTTCAGCAGCACAGGACTAGGAACCCAGAAAACATACGGTATCTCTGCAGTGGCTTCTATCAAACTGTTTATTGGAGTCTCAAAACTGGAGGTGCTGAGGCAAAGTTGGTTGCAGAATATAAAGGCCTATAAAGATAAAAGGACTATCAAAGTTCATACACACTCTTAGAAAAAAGTGTTTCAAACGGGTTCTTCAGCTGTCCTGACAGGAGAATCCTTTTTGGTTCCAGGTACAAACCTTTTTGGTTCCAGATAGAACCCTTTTGGGTTCCATGTAGAACCCTCTGCAAAGGCTTCTCAATGGAACCCAAAATAGTTCTACGTGGAACTAAAAGGGTTCTACCTGGAACCAAAAAGGGTTATTCAAAGGGTTCTCCAATGAGAACAGCCGAAGAACCCTTTTAGGATTTAGACAGCACCTTTTTTTGCCATCATTTTTGTCATAATTTGTTATCATTGCAATTCACAAGACCCATCTTCCCACTGCTGGTAACTCCTCTCTCTGTCCTAAAGGTTCTGTATGGATAATAGTAATACATTTTAATCAGGGCTGGTGAAATTCCTGCTGTGTCATGCAAACAGCTTAAAACATCAACACACCCCAATCATTTACAACATGAAGGAAAACACACATGCCCAGACACACGGTTTCCTAAGCACAACATATTATTAGCAGAGAGTGGTGAGTTAATTGGGGAAGTCTTATCTGTCCTGGCAGGCTGAAGAGAGAGAGACTGAATGGACTGTCTTCACCGAGAGGACAATACCAAGACTGACTAAACCTCTATAAACCTGGGTGAGCCTACTCTACTGGCCAGGGTTTGGTGGGAGACAGAACTGATAAGAGGAGAGAGACAGAACTGATGAGAGAGAGAGAGATAGGGGGGGGGAGGGACAAGGAAGCAAGGAATTATGTATTTTCACACAACCCCGAACAGGGCCTTGGACTAACCTTGCCAGTGGCTGAACCTGGGTCTTTCATTATTATAACATTAATAAAGTGTGATATGCCTCATTGACTACAGGGGGCACCATATCACAAGCAACCAGGTTAGCAGTGGTGTGAAGTACTTAAATAAAAATACTTTAAAGTACTACTTAAGTTGTTTTGGGGGTATCTGTACTTTACTTTAATATTTATAATTTTGACAAGTTTTACTTTTACTTCACTACATTCTGAAAGAAAATAATGTACTTTTTATTTTCCCTGACACAAAAAGTACTCGTTACATTTTGAATGCTTAGTAGGACAGGAAAATGGTCAAATTGCACACTTATCAAGAGAACATCCTTAGTCATTCCTACTGCCTCTGATCTGGCGGACTCACTAAACAAAAATTCTTCATTTGTAAATTATGTCTGAGTGGTTTAGTGTGCCCCTGGCTATCTGTAAATAAAATAAAAAAACATGAAAATGGTGCCTTCTAGTTTGTTTAACATAAGGAATTGTTTTATACTTTTACTTTTGATACTTAAGTATATTTAAAACCAAATACTTTTAGACTTTTACTGAAGTAGTATTTTACGGCGTATCTTTTTTCTAAGATATCTTGACTTTTATTTAAGAATGACAATTGGGTACTTTTTGCACCACTGCAGGTCAGTCAACTAAAGTCCCTCTGGAACAATTATTTAACCATGGATTCAATTTCCCTGCTACTGTACATTCTTTAATAACATATGGACATATGGAAATGTGGGTATATATAGTACCCGGCTATAGGTAGTTAACTAGCCTCATGCACTTCAGAATGGATCTAAAACGGACTGTTCTCCGAGGTCCTTTACGGTGTGAATCCACTTCAAGCCAGGTCTGCAAATGTCACTGTGAAAGATTAACATTGGCCAGACAGATACTGTATATTACTGACTTTCCCGAGCAATAATGGATAAATGGATACCAGAAATCACCCATTTCTCCAAAGTAAATGGCCAGCAATGTGGGCAATGCATCCTCTTTAGGAGATACGGAAAAGGAAAAAGCCCACAGACATCAAAGATAAAACAAAGCTGTTTAAAAGCGGTTGGAAACTAAGGTAAATTGGAAACTCTAGCTATTAGAGATAGGGGTTTCAGCGAGTGCAGGATTTCACACCTGTAATGTCTGTCTCTCTGAGGCTGCTTTGATGTGGCTGGGTGACAGGACAGAGAAGATAAGCTCTTCCGCTGAAATATTCCCCTTCTGAATACCTGTGGCTGCTCCATTAAAATGAGACTGCCGTAGGTGATACGAACACACAAACATGCGCGCACGTTGGCCCGCACACACGCTCGCACACATGCATGTAAACACATGCAAGCACACAGCACATTCACGAATGCACACGCACCTGCACACACACATGCACACACACGAAAGAGACAGGGGTTGATAATACACGTTTGAAATGTGGTGAAATGAAATGAAATGTGATGAATACAAACTTAATTTTGTAATCCCTGTCTGGAATAGCGATGCCATCCTTAGTAGTGATGGAATGAGTTTCAGATTTGTAATTATATTCCAGATTACTTCACCACAATCTATGCTTACTTCTGACAGAATATACCGAAAGAACTTTGAAACGTTCCAAGTACATGGCTGACAAATCTTGTTCATGTAAGCCATCCCTGGCACCATAACTCTGTAAGTACACATTAGAATGATCATCTACGTACTCGTTCTCTCATGATGTATATAAGTCTATTTCCAACCCTACAGGCTGGTAGGGGAAGCAGGGATGACTGGCAGAAAGGAAATGTAACGGGCAAATCGAAAGTGAAGTACAGTCACACGTGGTACTAATCCCATAGAGAGAGAGCACGAGTGAGCAAAAGAGTGTATGACTAAAGCTTACCAGATCATTTCACTCACACTCTGTACTCCAGAGTTAGTCTCTCTTTGGCACTCCTTTGTGTTTTGTTAGTGCAAAAATGTGTGCGTGTGTATAAGTGTGTGTAGTGAGTCTCTAGTTAGACGGTGCCCTGCGGAAACTGATTCCTCCGCACCCTCAGTGTGTGCCTGTGTGTGTGTGTGCCCTGCGGACTGTGACTCCTCTGCAGATTCAGGAACCTGTAATTAATGGCCGCCTGCAGCTCCCTCCCTGTGTTTCCACGGTAACCCTCCTGCGCACTGATGTCATCATCCCGAGACACAAAGAGAGGAGCCACAAAGAGAGGACTACATGAACTAATATACATAGGACCCAGACATAGAGAGAGACAAAGAGATAGATAGATATCTCTATATCTATATATATAGAGAGAGAGACAGAGAAACATAGTGAGAGAGAGAGACATATATTGAGAGAGAGAGACAGAGAGGGAGAGGGTGGGAAAGGGGAAGAGAGAGGGACAGAAGGAGCGAGAGGAGAGAGAATGGCTCCATGGCGGACTACATAAGCTAATATACTGTAGCAGGTCTGAAACCAGACACGGAAAGATGGGACTCGGGCGAGAGTGAGGGAGAGGGGAGAAGGAGGAGAAGTAGAATGGTTAGGGGTGGAGGGAGAGGAGAGAAGGAGGGGAGGTAAAAGGGTCTGGGGTTGAGGGAGAGGAGAGAAGGAGGGAAGGTAGAATGGTCAGGGGTGAGGAGAGGAAGAGGGGAGGTAGAATGGTCAGGGGTAGGGAGAGGAGAGAAGGAGGGAAGAGGGGAGGTAGAATGGTCAGGGGTGGAGGGAGTAGGGAGAGGAGAGAGAGGAGGAGGGGGTGGAGGTAGAATGGTCAGGGGTGGAGGGAGAGGAGAGAAGGAGGGGGTCAGGGGTAAAAGGGTCTGGGGGTTGAGGGAGAGGAGAGAAGGAGGGAAGGTAGAATGGTCAGGGGTGTAGGGAGGAGAGAGAAGGAGGGGGAGGTAGAATGGGCAGGGGTGTAGGGAGAGGAGAGAAGGAGGGGAGGTAGAATGGTCAGGGGTGGAGGGAGAGGAGAGGAAGAGGGGAGGTAGAATGGTCAGGGGTGGAGGGAGAGGAGAGGAAGAGGGGAGGTAGAATGGTCAGGGGTGGAGGGAGAGGAGAGGAAGAGGGGAGGTAGAATGGTCAGGGGTGGAGGTAGAGAAGAGGAAGAGGGGAGGTTGAATGGTCAGGGGTGGAGGTAGAGGAGAGGAAGAGGGGAATGGTCAGGTAGAATGGTCAGGGGTGGAGGGAGAGGAGAGAAGGAGGGGAGGTAGAATGGTTAGGGGTGGAGGGAGAGGAGAATGGTCAAGGAGGGAGGAGAGGTAGAAGGGTCAGGGGTTGAGGGAGAGGGGAGAGAAGGAGGGAAGGTAGAATGGTCAGGGGTGTAGGGAGGAAGAGGGGAGAGAATGGAGGGGTGGAGGTAGAATGGTCAGGGGTGGAGGGAGAGGAGAGGAAGAGGGGAGGTAGAATGGTCAGGGGTGGAGGGAGAGGAGAGGAAGAGGGGAGGTAGAATGGTCAGGGGTGGAGGTAGAGGAGAGGAAGAGGGGAGGTAGAATGGTCAGGGGTGGAGGGAGAGGAGAGGAAGAGGGGAGGTAGAATGGTCAGGGGTGGAGGTAGAGGAGAGGAAGAGGGGAGGTAGAATGGTCAGGGGTGGAGGGATGTCTGAGGATGAGAGAGGTGAAAGGGAGGGAAAGAGGGGGGAGACGGCCATGTTACACTTCAATTCGTTTTTGTTTTACTATATGAGACGACCCTGTTACACTTCAATTCGTTTTTGTTTTACTGTATGGCGGCATCATACATCACCCATAGCTGCTCGAGCTAGACGATCTGTATCCACTCTATTCCCCTGAGAGAAAAGCCCTCCTCTGTCTCCTTGGCACACGCATGCCAATTTCACGTGTGTCAAATTACCAACTATAAGTAAATTGTAGCAAGCGATGTCGCTGACAGTTATTGAGTCAAAATGGGATTCAATCGCCACATAACCATACATTATACATTATACAAATCCAACAGATGAATAGGAGAGACAAACAAAAACTTGACAGATCAGTTGAATAATGCCAGGTGATGTTGAAAATACGACTAAATCACATTACTGCTAGAACTGAATAAAACACACACGCTGCATATCCTCCTTTCTTTTTCTCTTTCCTTCCGTGTATCCCTCTGTCTCTTTCCCTCTCTCCTCTTATCCCCTCTTACTTTCCTCCAGTCAGCATCATACCTGACAATGATAAAAGAGGACAGTACTCCGGTGGCCGTGAGAATCGCAGGTAATTGTCTCGACTGTTTAAATCTAAAATCACTACTGCTCTATCAACGCTAAACCACAACAGCACAACACTGCTTAACCACAACAACACTGCTTTCCCCAATGACACAGCCTTTTAGTGTTGACAGCACCAAAGGCTTAACACAACTTAGAAGTTAGTGGGAAATATGAGATGTTTGACAATGCTCGTAGGTTGAATCCACACAATGGGAAATGACAAAGGACTAGCACAGAAAACAGTCTTAGTGGCAATCAGCTTGATAGACGTTTTTGACGCTTAGCTTTTTCCAATGCCTTTGTTGTTTCTCAAGGTTGGAATAGCTGCTATACAGTACAAAGGTATTCTCTGTCCTACCCGTTGCTATTTGTCATTCAAGCTCATAAAATGGGATATCTAGAATAATAATGTGCAAGCATTCTATAGGAGTAACACTTGAGATTTTGTCATTTGAAGGTTGTGAAATAGATTCTATATTGTATCAGGTGTACATACGGTAACTGTAGGCTTTCTTTGTGTTTAACTATAACATTAAACTTAATGAACATCCTGTTGCATATAAACCTCTATACTGTATTCCCTGCTGTCCTCACATATAAACTCAACCACTACCCTAGAGCACACTACCCCCCTCCCCCAACCCGCTCTCTCTGGTTCAATAGAATTACTACCAATATAAGCTGTGTTATACAGCGCCGCTGAATTACTACGAAGTGTATTCAAACGAAACCGCTCGACAAATTGGAATTGATTTTCCCGTGAATTTGTGAGGGATTACATTATTCAGCCTGGCGTCTCTTGTGGTGCAGAGACCAAAACAACACACTGTGTCTTTCTGTTAAAGCTAAGCGCTGGGTTATGCCTTTCACTCCTATACAGGAGACGGCAGACATTGTAACTAGGGTAATATTTGTATTCACCCCCCTAATGGTTAAGGTTGGAATTGGGTGTAAAATACTGATGCTAGATCTGTGGTTAGGGAACATTTCTACCTTGAGCGTATCTGTACAAAGCTAAAGAGCTTAGTATTGAATCGGGAGGCCTTGTGAGGTCTGTACAGTGGGACAAGTAGACAGTCATTAGCCGTGCGCTTCACATTCGCTAACAAAGTCTCTGATTCAAAGTCCATCACCCTCCTTTGATCTGCCCAAATCACAGATGCCACTGAAGACTCAGCTGCAATCGCTCAGTTATACTGACAACCCACAGCTGACCAGAGCTGATGCAATGTGAAGTGTGTGTCTTACCTATCAGTTCTTTGTTTCTGATGTCCAGGGCCATATTCCTGAGTGCGGTGGCCACGGCACACACCACACGGTCATTGTCTATCCTCAACAACTCCACCAGGATAGGAAGGCCTTTCTCTTTACGCACCGCAGCCCGGATATACACAGACCACTGGAGAGAGGGGGAAGAGTTAGACTGACGGACCACTGTAGAGGGAGGGGAAGAGTTAGACTGACGGACCACTGTAGAGGGAGGTGAAGAGTTAGACTGACGGACAGGAGGGGTTGAGTTAGACAGTACAGTAGGACAACCCCTACCTTCCAGCTGCCTGCAGCCAGGTTCTGCAGGGCTCCAGCCGCTCCCTCCAGTGTATCAGGGTTGGAGCACTCTGAAAGCAGGGTGAGGTAGGGCTTCACTATGGACGGGTGCCATAACATCTGGACCCCTTTAGGAGGGTCAGCTGAGTCTTGGAGAGGGCCTACACCATCCCACTATAGGAGGAGGGAGAGAGAGGGGCAAGAGAGATAGAAAGAGCGAAGGGTTGGGAGTGAGGGGGTTGTGGGGGTAAGGAAAAAGAGAGTTAGAAATAGGGAGAATAGTATTCTCCACATCTATCTCTGCGCTTTCATTAGCAATATAGCTGTGTATGCCCCTCAAATTCCCACTTCTCTGTAGACTAAGACTAGGCAGTACACCCTCCATCAACAGCTCTGAGTGTATATGTCAAGATAGAAACCCTTTCCCTTTGATCAATCAATCAAAGGGAAAATCTTCATGATGCCTACTCTAGGTTCTGATCTGCCTAATCTAGGTTCTGATCTGACTACTCTAGGTTCTGATCTGCCTAATCTAGGTTCTGATCTGACTACTCTAGGTTCTGATCTGCCTAATCTAGGTTCTGATCTGCCTAATCTAGGCTCTGATCTGCCTACTCTAGGTTCTGATCTGCCTAATCTAGGTTCTGATCTGCCTACTCTAGGTTCTGATCTGCCTAATCTAGGTTCTGAACTGCCTAATCTAGGCTCTGATCTTTTATCATAAAACCTTTGGGAGATTGAGGAGAAATGTAACTCGAACAGTGCAGATAATGTGTCCCAACAGTTCTGAATGTGGTGAAAACTTTTTGGAGACATTTTGTGGTTTTAACTGTTTGTAACCAGAGTGAATGAGAGCTGAGCTGATTGAACAAAGCCCTCATAGCTTGTGCGCAACAGAGCATATGATTGGTCCGTGGGGAGGGATCTGAGCGAATAGCAAAGCAGCAGTAGTAGTGACTGATGCCTCTAGTGTGAAGGAGGGAAGAAATAACGAGTGATTGAAGGTTTGAGCCAAAATAAAAAGAGAGACAAAGATGACAGTTAATACATAATAAAATAGTTTGTGGTCTTTTAATGTTCTCTGTTTGAAGCTTTCACTTTGATTCATAATTTGGATCATAATTTATTAGTCTGTCCCTTCAGAAAATCCCTGCAGTGAACAAATGATATGGCTTGGTGAGAGCTTTTGCCATATGTGTTTGTGTGTGTGTGTGTGTGTGTGTGTGTGTGTGTGTGTGTGTGTGTGTGTGTGTGTGTGTGTGTGTGTGTGTGTGTGTGTGTGTAACGGGGTTGGTTATGCTTCCACTTGCCACTTCAAAAATATGTATTTAGATGTTTATGTATTCAGATTGTCTGTGTGTGTGTGTGTGTGTGTGTGTGTCCACCTGGTCCTGTCCCTTCTTCTTCTTCTTCTTCTTGCCCCAGCAGCCTGAGGTCTCTCCGTCACGTCCGTTGGCGTCACACAGCAGACCGTCCAGCTCTTCTGAACCCAGCTGCTGGCCCTGAGACGTCTCCGCTGCCAGTCGGTAGGACAGGTTACGCAGTATACACACACAGTTTTCTATGGTCTACATGGGGGAGGGGAGAGCGCGGGGAGAGGAGGGAGAGAGAAAGGAATATGATCATTTAACCTACTAAAGAGCAAGTACCCTACGAAAATGTGTGTGTGTGTGTGTGTGTGTGTGTGTGTGTGTGTGTGTGTGTGTGTGTGTGTGTGTGTGTGTGTGTGTGTGTGTGTGTGTGTGTGTGTGTGTGTGTGTGGTGTGTGTGAAGTAGCACTTAAACGGAAGGGTGCCTAATTCCATCCGAGAATCAGGACGTGCTCTAACTTTCAAATTAGCTTAAAGAAATTCTCTCAAATTAGGAAAAATTAGTCCGAAACATTGTATCACACTCCATTTAACATTATGTTAGGAGAAGGCGAATTAGCAACAGCAGAGGAGTGTGTGTGTCTGTGCATGTGGGTTAGCGTGTGTGAGTGCCTGTGTAAAGTATCACACATTAGGAGCGTTTGGAAGTGATATGGAAAGCAGACTACGTGGAAATAACAAAGAAAAATCATCAATCATTTCGTACGACTCCTGTTTTTTAGAAGTCTCTCAGACCGATCCTTTACACAAACAACTATAATGACGCTAATTGAACAGAATACTTAGACTAACAATATGGCTTTTCTGGCATTACAGACATAATACAAACACTGAGTCGCTCTAATTAGCTCCAACAGACCTGTTAGAGGAGACCTGTTAGAGGAGTTAGTTGTTTACCTCTGAAAACAGCCGAGGTAAATAACTACAAAGATAAACAACAGGTGCACAACTCTAGAGGTAAACAACAGGTAAAAAACTCCAGCGGTAAACAGGTAAACAACTCCAGAAGTAAACACAGGTAAACAACTCCAGAAGTAAACACAGGTAAACAACTCCAGATGTAAACACAGGTAAACAACTCCAGATGTAAACACAGGTAAACAACTCCAGATGTAAACACAGGTAAACAACTCCAGATGTAAACAACATGTAAACAACTCCAGATGTAAACAACATGTAAACAACTCCAGAAGTAAACACAGGTAAACAACTCCAGATGTAAACAACATGTAAACAACTCCAGATGTAAACACAGGTAAACAACTCCAGAAGTAAACACAGGTAAACAACTCCAGAAGTAAACACAGGTAAACAACTCCAGAAGTAAACACAGGTAAACAACTCCAGAAGTAAACACAGGTAAACAACTCCAGATGTAAACAACATGTAAACAACTCCAGATGTAAACAACATGTAAACAACTCCAGATGTAAACAACATGTAAACAACTCCAGATGTAAACAACATGTAAACAACTCCAGATGTAAACACAGGTAAACAACTCCAGAAGTAAACACAGGTAAACAACTCCAGATGTAAACACAGGTAAACAACTCCAGATGTAAACACAGGTAAACAACTCCAGATGTAAACAACATGTAAACAACTCCAGATGTAAACAACATGTAAACAACTCCAGATGTAAACACAGGTAAACAACTCCAGAAGTAAACACAGGTAAACAACTCCAGATGTAAACAACATGTAAACAACTCCAGATGTAAACCACATGTAAACAACTCCAGATGTAAACAACATGTAAACAACTCCAGATGTAAACACAGGTAAACAACTCCAGAAGTAAACACAGGTAAACAACTCCAGATGTAAACAACATGTAAACAACTCCAGATGTAAACAACATGTAAACAACTCCAGATGTAAACAACATGTAAACAACTCCAGATGTAAGCACAGGTAAACAACTCCAGATGTAAACAACATGTAAACAACTCCAGATGTAAACACAGGTAAACAACTACAGAAGTAAACACAGGTAAACAACTCCAGAAGTAAACACAGGTAAACAACTCCAGAAGTAAACACAGGTAAACAACTCCAGAAGTAAACACAGGTAAACAACTCCAGAAGTAAACACAGGTAAACAACTCCAGAAGTAAACACAGGTAAACAACTCCAGAAGTAAACACAGGTAAACAACTCCAGAAGCAAACACAGGTAAACAACTCCAGATGTAAACAACATGTAAACAACTCCAGATGTAAACAACATGTAAACAACTCCAGGTGTAAACACAGGTAAACAACTCCAGATGTAAACAACATGCAAATGACTCCAGAGGTAAACATCAGGTAAACAACTCTGGAGGTAAACTGCAACAGGGAATGAAGGTTGGTTTACTTTCATTTATTGAACAGAGTGACAGGATGAAGGTAGAGAAAGAAAGTGGGAGGTAGACAAAATAGAAGAGAAAGACAGAATATAAAGATTAAAGAAAGAGAGAGAGATAGAGGCTAGATCAGGAGGATAGAAAGTCCACAAAAATAATGAAAAGTGTCACCCTGTCAGAGTGTCTCCTAATAACTTGGGACTTGTCAATGACAATGGCTATTGGCCCCATGCTTGCCAATCAATTCTCGTTACTGTGGAGACACCAGAGCCCTCCTATGATTGTGCAGAGTTACATTCCAAATCGCTATTTCCATTATGAAAGTGTGTTTTTTCACTATCTAATCATGGCGTGGGGTTGTTCAATGACAAACGTATTTGTTTAAAATGTATCACTTGATGGTTTTCTTTCAAAGAGACAAATAATCGTGTTTTTTGGCAAAATGCTTCAGTTCCTTCAGAGAGAATGCCAAGAGTGTGTGAAGCTGGCATCAAGGCAAAGGGTGGCTACTTTGAAAAATCTCAAATCTCAAATATATTTTGATTTGTTTAACACTTTTTGGTTACTACATGATTCCAAATGTGTTATTTCAAAATAGTACAAATAAAGATAAACCTTGAATGAGTAGGTGTGTCCAACATTTTGACTGGTCCTGTTTGTAAAATTAAATATTTCTGTATTTCATTTTCAATAAATTACCAAACATTTCTAAAAACATGTTTTTACTTTGTCATTATGGGGTCTTGTGTGTGGATAGGTGAGAACATGTTGGTTTTTTAAATCCATTTTGAATTCAGGCTGTTACACAACAAAATGTGGAATAAGTCAATGGGTATGAATACTTTCTGAAGTCACTGTATATATCCGCCTCACTTTCAGAGAAATAAGTAGTACTGCTAGGTTTTACACAGCCAAATGTAACAAATAACTACATTTCTATTTTTGTACTTTTTCTCCCTAATTGGTAGTTACAGTCTTGTCCTATCGCTGCAACTGCCTTACGGACTCGGGAGAGGCGAAGGTTGAGAGCTATGCGTCCTCCAAAACACAACCCTGCCAGGCAGTTCCCAGCACAGTGCTCACTTAACCCGGAAGCCAGCCACACCAATGTGTCGGAAACACAGTCCAGCTGGCGACCGAAGTCAGCTTGCAGGCACCCGGTCCGCCACAAGGAGTTGCTAGAGTGCAACATGGAAATCCCAACCGGCCAAATCCTTCCCAAACCCGGACAAAGCTGGGCCAATTGTGCACCGCCTCATGGGTCTCCTGGTCACAGCCAGCTTTGACACAGCCTGGGATCAAACTAGGGTCTGTAGCGACGCCTCCATTTTGAATTCAGGCATTAGACCGCTGCGCCACTTGGGAGGCCATAAATAACTACATTTCTAATAAAGAACTGCAAAAATTATACATTTGTGACATCAATATTGCAAAAACATTTTTAAAATAATTAAATACAGCAATATGAGATCTGTATGTAAAACATTTCCATTTATATTTTTGTCATTTAGCAGATGCTCTTATATAGAGCGACTTACAGTTAGTGCATTCATGTTAAGATAGCTAGGTGAGACAATCACATTTCACACTCAAATATACAGGATACGAACATTCCATTCCAGTTAAACAATGGATATATAGCATTTTTCCAAATAACAAAAAATTCATACACATCAAAAATCTGAGAACAGATTTTATATTTTACACACACATGAAAGTACCCATAAGCAATCCTTTCTGATGACAATTGGTGGATATAGCATTTTGGAAATAAACTCCTCATTTAGAGAGACTTAGCTAAAGCAACCTTGAGAAGGTAGCCATCCACAACGTTTCTCTACTACTGTATTGAACTGATGGACACACACACACAGACCCCCACACACACCTTGCTGTCGATGTCGTTGCTGCCCAGAGCGGTCTGTATGATGTAGAGGAGGGAGTCTGTCAGTCCGTCACACTCTCTCATCCTCCTCCTGGCCTCCTCTCCAGCAGAACTCACATTTCTGAAACACACAGAGGGATGGGGACAAGATAATTTGATACACCACAGGGTATGACCCTGTAAAACTCTAACATTGGGATTCGGGAATGATATCCACCCAAAAGGGAATTGCAAGATTTTTGTAATCTTTAAAAAAACGTATTATTTATTTATTTATTTTACCCCAATTTCGTGGTATCCAATTGGTAGTTACAGTCTCATCACTGCAACTCCCATACGGACTCGGGAGAGCCGTATGGGAGTTGCCTATTTAACCCGGAATCCAGCCGCACTAATGTGTCGGAGGAAACGCCTTACACCTGGCGACGCGTCAACGTGCACTGAGCCCGGCCCGTCACAGGAGTCACAATGGGACAAGGACATCCCTGCCGGTGAAACCCTCCCCTACCAACGCTAGGCCACTATTGAGCTGCCACATGGGTCTCCCAATCGGCTGCGACAGAGCCTGGACTCAAACCCAGAATCTCTGGTGGCACTGTGCTGCAGTGCCTTAGACCACCGTGCCACTCAGGAGGCCAGGGAAATGCATGATTGAACCAGCATGAAGGACAAAAAATGAATATGTTTGTGTATGTGAGCATGTGTGTGTCTGCTCTTTGTGCGTACCCAACTAGTTTTTACAGTCACATTGGATTTATTAACTACAAAACGTTAAGGCTTGTTTTTAATTCTGGTGCCGCTCAACACATACACCCTTGTTAGCTAGCTTCAGTCAAGGGCGTGAAATTGAGCCAACTCTCAAACGTTCAAGTATGTATTTTAGTATAATTCTGTTGTCCAGTGAAGTAATGATAGGCCTACTCAACTAGCTCTCACAGTCTCATGTCAGAATTAGACGTTCATCCATGTTTCCCAAATGTAACGTTTTGAAGTTGTTGCAAACATCACATTTAGAGGTGTTTAGGTTAAGTTTAGGCATTCATTCAAAATGGTTAAGGTAAGGGTTAAGGTTTGGGATAAGCTTAAAACAACATTTTAAAAACAACTTTATATTGCTTCATATTATATTTATATTGAACTTTCAACCTCTGGAATCAGATGCTTACACCCATCTGCCATCTATGTCCACAATGCCCTAGCAAAACCGAAACCTACTTCAATATAACGTCACTCACTGATGCCCCTAATGGCCGGTTTCCACTTCATCTCCCAACGTCCTCAGAGATGGACGGACAATGCTGACTTGAATCAAGGGTGACCTGGCTGTGCATACCTGCCTTCGGAAAGTATTCAGATCCCTTGACTTTTTCACATTTTCTACATTACAGCCTTATTCTAAAATGGATTAAAACAAATGGAAATCCTCAGCAATCTACACACAATACCCCATATTGACAAAGTGAAAACAGGTTATGAGATTTGTTTGCACATTTATAAAAACAAACTTGTTTACATAAGTATTCAGACCCTTTGCTATGAGACTCAAAATTGAGCTCAGGTGCATCCTGTTTCCATTGTTCATGTGTTTCAGGTGTTTCTACAACTTGTTTGGTGTCCACATGTGGTAAATTCAATCGATTGGACATGATTTGAAAAGGCACACACCTGTCTATATAAGGTCCCACAGTTGACAGTGCATGTCAGAGCAAAAAAAAAAAAAGTTTGCCAAAAGGCACCTAAAAACTCTCTGACCATGAGAAACAAGATTCTCTGTTCTGATGAAACCAAGATTCAACTCTTCGGCCTCAATGCCAAGCATCATGTCTGGAGGAAACCTGGCACCATCCCTACGGTGAAGCATGGGGGTGGCAGCATCATGCTGTTGGGGTGTTTTTCAGCAGCAGCGACTGGGAGACTAGTCAAGATCGAGGCAAAGATGAACGGAGCAAAGTACAGAGAGATCTGTGATGAAAACCTGCTCCAGAGCACTCAGGACCTCAGACTGGGGCGAAGGTTCACCTTCCAACAGGACAACGAACCTAAGCACACAGCCAAGACAATGCAGGAGTGGCTTTGGGAAAAGTCTCTGAATGTCCTTGAGTGGCCCAGCCAGAGCCCGAACTTGAACCCGATCTAACATCTCTGGAGAGACCTGAAAATAGCTGTGTAGCAACGCTCCCCATCCAACCTGACAGAGCTTGAGAGGATCTGCAGAGAAGAATGGGATAAACTCCCCAAATAAAGGTGTGCCAAGCTCATACCCAAGAAGACTCCAGGCTGTAATTGCTGCCAAAGGTGCTTCAACTAGGTACTGAGAAAATAGTCTGAATACTTATGTAAATGTGATATTTCAGTATTTTTATTTGTATAAATCTGCGCAAATTTCTCAATTGGGTATTGTGTGTAGATTGATGAGAAAAAATACAATTGAATAACATTTAGAATAAGGCTGTAATGTAACAAAATGTGGAAAAAGTCAAGGGGTCTGAATACTTTCCCAATGCACTTTATGTGTGTGTGACTGTGTCAATTGCAGGAGGCTGGTGGGAGGAGCATTGGGAGGATGGGCTCATTGTAACGGCTGGAATGGAATCAATGGAACGGTACCAAACACATCAAACACATGGAAACAACTTGCTGGACTCAGGTCCATTGATTCCATTCCAGGCATTACAATGAGAACATCCTTCTATAGCTTCTCCCACCAGCCACCTCTGGTGTCAGTATCATTCTCAGCTAGGAACCAATGGGACTGAACCTATTTGATCCACGCACCATGCAATCTCCCAGTCAGCCATGGATGATAATACCCAATACAGACTCATACACTACCTGGCTCTGTCATTTCTTTCCAGTGCGTTCAGAGCCAGCTAAATCAATTGTAACAGTTCATTCAATACAATTGCCAGATGACAGGGGAAGAAAATGATATATTTGCCGAACACATATCCCGCCAAGTCTAGCTTGCTCTTTCTCGCTATCGCTCTTTCTGATATTATCTCTCTCTCTCTCTCTCTCTCCCTTCCCCTCTCTCTGTAATGTGAAATATTTATAAGGGCATCAGCTACATGTCAATGAAGCTGTATTGATGATTTGGGGTATTAATGTTTGACACCATGCTGCTAATTGTCTTTATGGTTTTGGGTATATTGGCTTAATACACATTCAACATAGCTGGCAGCCACTGTTTTGATGTCTAAAACCTCTATTTAGGAACGTTATGCATTTGCAAAAGTTAATTTGTGTGATTTCCTGTGTGTGTTACAGTAGGCACTAAGCTATTTACTTTCCTTTGTACACTTTCTTCACATGCTACTTCATAACAAGGAGACAAGGCGACAGGGTGAGTTGTTGGTGAGGTTTGAGGCGAGAGCAGAGGACAGCAGTAGGGTGAGGACAGGACAGGGAAGATGGTCCTGTATGTATGAATAAACACAGAGACGTGTCAGTATGGCCAGGGAAATGAAGTGAGAACAGCATCCATCCCATCAGAGTGAACTGAAGCCAATCATGTGTTTCAGTAATGAGCAGACAGACAGTCAATTAGACGCTCCAGCTCTGGGCTTTGTGTTCACACTGAAGGTCAAGTCATCTCCTCTGCTCTCTGAATACCAAACATACAAATGATACTATACACGACGAAACCTTAGACTGTGCTCTCGCTGCTAACAGAGACAATGGTTCTGACAGATATGAACTCAGAATACAATATGAATTCACCTTAAGTAAATTATGGGGATCAATCCCAAATCAGGCTGACAGGATGTTTTAATCATGTTTAAATAGGCTGATTGATGAACCTGATCAATCTCAAACATGGATGATATTCAAACACATTTGAATACATTCAAATAATAATTCATCATTCCAACACAACAGTCTTGCTTATGAGTAGAGATATGTTATAAACAGTATGTTTCTACTTATAGCTAGCTTGATGTGTGAGTGGGATGCCATCTTCATTTCCTGAGTACAGTTTTAATGAAGCAGAGAGGACACAGCCCTATCCTCACCTCTCTCCCACATCTCTCCTTCTGTTGTGGATTGGTTGTCAATAGAGACTAGCATGTGTGAGTTCCACCAGGACAGAGTAAGAACGAAGTCCCCAGACGTAGACCATCGTCTAAATCAGTGGTCGCAACAAGGGAACTGCAGTGGGGTCAGCAATTAATTTCGATTTTTGTATGGGAAAATATACACATTTTGTTGAGAAAGATCTTTAGAAAAATATAATTATGGGGTAAATGTATTTATTGATTTAATTTCATTTAGATAAGAGGTTATTTGTTGATGTAAAAATCTAAATGTACCGATTTTAAGGATGTGAAAAACATAGGTCTCCAGAAATTCTGGTGGAAAAAATGTGAATACCACTCTTCTAAATCTTAATTTACAGGCTGCAGAGCTGTCATAGTTTCCAGTTCAGATTTAAACTGATTTAGTCACATCTCTAGTGCTAATTATAATGTGATAGATCCCACATGGGGCACCAGCTTACCGATTCCTGGTTTAACGAAAGGTTGAGGAACAATGTTGTGGAATGGTGGTGTGGACTGTGTAATAACATGCTGGAGACAGACTGTATGTTTTCTGAGATGAGGTAACGCGATGGTGACACCCGTCATAAGGAAAGAAAGAACTTGGGAAAATGTGAATAAGCCCCACCTAATTACTCTGTGCGTGTGTGCGTGTGCGTGTGTGTGTGTGTGTGTGAGAGAGAGAGTGTGAGCGGGCATGTGTGTGTGTGTGGCATGTGTGTGTGTGTGTGTGTGTGTGTGTGTGTGTGTGAGAGAGAGTGTGAGCGGGCATGTGTGTGTGTGTGTGTGTGTGTGTGTGTGTGTGTGTGTGTGTGTGTGAGGTGGAGTCAGAAGAAGAAATAGTCTGACCTCTCCTCTTAATAAACCTCTGAGACAGATCATCAGAAATCTACTACGGGAGATCGCTGAGATTAAACACAAACACACCAACGCACACACCCTCAAACACCCTACTATATGACCAATCATATCCTCAGAGTGTGTGTAAAATCTCCAGGCAGGTAACTGGTTATTTCCAGCAGTAAATGAGCCTGTTAGCCTTTAGCGCTAACGCCGCTAATTTATTATGTGTTACTCTCTATAAATCCCATCTAATGAATTAGCATACGTTGTTAGCTAATTACTTATTGAACACCTTTAGCATAGGATTTAATAACCCACACATTAAATACTTATATATGTGTTATTCTTAGCAGTTGAATAACTATCTGCTTTCCTGTAAATTGTTTCAAAGTGAAGCCATGGTACAATTAAGCAATAAGGCACGAGGGGGTGTGGTATATGGCCAATATACCACGGCTAAGGGCTGTTCTTATGCACGATGCAAAGCAGAGTGCCTGGATACAGCCCTTATCCGTGGTATATTGGCCATATACCACAAACCTGAGGTGCCTTATTGCTATTATAAACTGGTTACCAACATAATTAGAGCAGTAAAAATACATGTTCTGTCATACCCGTGGTATACGGTCTGATATACCATGGCTGTCAGCCAATCAGCATTCAGGGCTTGAACCACACAGTTTATAATGCATTATGTATTACTTGGTATAGCAACCATTGAAGAATTGTATATCTTATTGGCTTTCAAGTAAACTTATAGTACATTTGAAATCTATAGATTCTCAATAATGCTACTAGAAACTAGATTTTTGGTCAAGTGTAGAATTTAAAAAAATATTAGCACCAGATGGCTATCTTCTGTTGTCCAAGATATGAATAACCCGAGGAGGACTGCGGATGTAACAGCTCTGTCTGTCTGACTGTCTGTGTTTGTCTCTGTCTTTTAGTGTCTCTGTCTGTCTGACTGTCTGTGTGTGTCTCTGTCTGTGTGTGTGTGCGTGTGCGTGTGCGTGTGCGTGTGCGTGCGAGTGCGTGTGTGTGTGTGTGTGTGTGTGTGTGTGTGTGTGTGTGTGTGTGTGTGTGTGTGTGTGTGTGTGTGTGTGTGTGTGTGTGTGTGTGTGTGTGTGTGTGTGTGTGTGTGTGTGTGTGTGCGTGTGCGTGCGCGCGCGAGACACCGGTTGCAGGGGGCAGACACCAGATGTTTCAACAGGATTAGGGCTAGGGTGGTCATGAAATTTTGTCAGCCGGTGGTTGTCAACCAAATAACTGCCGGTCTCACGGTAATTGACCGTTAATTAACATTTAAAAAAATAGCATCTCCTGGCTTCCACACATAGCCTACAAGCCACTGATGCAGACCTTTGGAATATCTACATTTTAAAAAACTAAGAAATCCATTTAATATAGCCTACACCTTCACAATATATCCATTACTTATTTTAGACAGGTGTAAAGAAACATGATAGGAAGAAAATGAATTCTACTTCAGAAGAACAGAATAGCATATTCTGACATGCTGACCAGACCGGACACGTCGCGTGGGCGAGCTTCGCAAATTAAATGTAGAAATCCATGTTATTCAATTATTGCACCCACACTGCTCGCGTGCGCCAACGAGCGTCTGCGACACCAAGGGCTAAAATAGAACTCATTCCTATTTCTGACGCAGATCGCGCTGAAAGTCCTGCCTCTCCCATCTCCTCATTGGTTTATAGAAGCAGGTATCCACGTGTCATCTCCTCATTGGTTAAACCCACGTGGGTGACTGAAAGACAAACTGTTTTGCCGGTAGTTGTGGTAAAACAATGAAAGTTTAGATGCGATCACCATATAAGTTAAACGATGAAAAAGCCTGGAAGGAGGAGAGATGACTAGAAAAGATTCGGTCGGCCGTTTTGTGTGTGGATTAATTGTCGGAGTAGAGGTCCTTGTGCATTTCAGGTAAAATAACAACTCAATGTTTATATCCCAGAACAAATTAGCAAGCAACAGCAAGCTAGCTAAATAGGACAAATTAACGTTAGCTAGCAAGTGCAAGCTAACTAGCTAAATTGCCATACATGTTTAATGATTTTCGACCTGTCCCCAAATGAATGTCATTGGTTCAGAGTTTGTTTTGATATTTTAACCGGCGTGTCGTGATTGCGTTTGGTGTGGGGGGGCAAAATACATTTATGCACGATAGCGCACGATGGCACATGCGCGCAGCCGGTTTGGGTTCCGTGTGAGTTGTCCATATATTAGGTCCTGATCTGGCTATGCCAAATGGCTGTGGGCTACACAAGTTCATTTAGCAGACCAGATTTGCTTAGAATTTAGGGGCATTATTTTTTATTATTTTATAGTATGAAGAACGACTATTCAACATAGCTGAATTAAATAGAAAGGATATATTCTCCAAATGATTTCAGGGAGTGCGCGTACATGCGGCAATTCTGTGTTGAGCACTTAACAAAGAAACAGGTCGTCCTATATGCTTAATTTAGAGTTATTTATGCTACTTTAGTTGTAATACAAACATTGGGCTATATGTTTAGATTCTAAGGCTGCATGATGCAACTCTAATGAGGATTTGAAAAAAGTTGCATGAAAGACATGAGCTCTGCTTTTTTTGTGCAGGCAGTACACACTTCATCAGTCTCTCATTCACAATTTGACAAGCACTTGACAATGCCTCGAATTTTCCAGTGGCATCCCCTTTGAGGGGCCGTAATTCCCCCTAAAGATTCCATGTATTTTGCGGCTAGTGGCCTTTGTGCCCTTTGGCTGAATATAATCATTGGAATTCCCTTCTCCCAGCTGTGTTCCCCCGAGGCATCTCTCACTCACATGGCTCCCTCAGAAATCTCAGTTCTTATTAGCCAATGCCTGTCATATGATCGGGTCCTTCTCACAGGCTACAAGTGAAGACAGACACATCAGGGACGCAACTGCATGCTTCCTTATCAAATTCCGAGGCACATATTGAAGATGTTGGAAGAACTCTCAACATTTACTTTTCATCAGCCAACAAGATGAGTATGCCTAACGAACAGCAAAAGCAGTAGCCTACGTCAATCGACTATCACCCATCGTACAAAAGTTATTTCTCCCACCTATTCTATTCTGTGGGAGAAATAAATATTCCATGCATAGTCTGGGACAGTTATAGGATGGGATAGATCCCAAATTAATACACCACTAGCATCAGAACCTTTAAAAGCAATGAGGCTGATGCAACAGATCAGAAGGTTTAGGACAAAATCTTGATAAAATATTAGGCTATTTCTTTACATGATAAGTGCAGCAATGCACACACAGCAGTAGGCTATAAGTGCAAATGTTCCTAAATTCAATCAATCAGTGGGAAAACACCATTCTCAAAAGTGACCGCAAATGTGATTATAAATGTAATACTTGTATTATAAAGGTGCATTTTTATGGTGAACATTTTCTTCCCCAAACTCACACGCTGCGTATGTATTCCAGTTAGGCTCTGTACGTGTTGTTAAGCAGATTAACATACCTCATTTTAAGAAGGTATTTGGCCACTTTAGTTGTGATACAAACCTTATTAACACATATAAGCCTATGGGCTAGGCCTAGTGATGTGTGCAACTTTGATTTGAAAAAGTCGCAAAAAAAGGCATGCACTGTTTCTTGCCTTACTGCACAAGCTGGGCATCATTCACAAGTGATAGGCTAATATTGTCACCCATCAGACTATTCTTGATTTAATCTTGTCATTACGTACACTAAACAATATATGTGTGATTTTTTATTTTATTCAGAATGGACTGTTATCATGCATTTGTCTAGAAACAGGGCCAGGGGGAAAAAAATACATGCCATCTATGCACTTAAATAGTGAATGAGGACGCTTTTCCCATGGTTCATTTTCATGCCAGCCAGCTAGGCTATACTGCTGATTTAAAGAGAAGCAATGTGCTTAATATTAGGAAAGTTAAGAAATAAATACTCTATAGTACTCCTAGCCTATAGGAAGCTGATGGGATCCTCTTCTTTTTAATAGAGGCCATCAAAACGCTGTTCTCTTATGCAATAGCATAGCCTATAAAAATGTTGTGCAACATGAGCTTATTGGCTCTCGTTAAGTGTTTGATTAGAATTTCGAATAATGAGTCCATTTACACTGATGTCAGAGTGATTACAGGGACAATAGAGTGCTGAGTACCAGGTAGTTAGCAAGCTTGGTAGGCTTCTAATGACTATCATCAGCATCAGAACTTGGATAATTCCAAGGTGACATGGAATTTTACCACCATAATGACTCGTGACTGCAGGTGCGGCGGTAATACGGTCACCGTAACAGCCCTAATTAGGGATTGAGAGCCGGTAGGTAACACCTTGTCCCTGTTTTGGTCACTTGTCCCTCTTTTTGGATCCTGAGTGGCGCAGCGGTTTAGGGCACTGCATCGCAGTGCTAGAGTCGTTACTACAGACCTGGGCTCGATCCCGGGCTGTATCACAACCCGGCTGTGTTCGGAAGTCCAATGGCGCACAATTGGCCCAGCATCGTCTGGGTTAGGGGAGGGTTTGGCCGGGGTAGGCCGTCATTGTAAATAAGAATTTGTTCTTAACTGACTTGCCTAGTTAAATAAAGGTAAAAACAAGCCCCTGCATAGAAGAGAAGGAAAGCCCTCCACAGGAGTCTCCGTGTTTGGCCTGATAAGACTGATATCATTATGTGTGTATGTTTGGCTGTGTTTGAGTGTGTGTGTGTGTGTGTGTGTGTGTGTGTGTGTGTGTGTGTGTGTGTGTGTGTGCAAGTTAATGTGTGTGCTTGTGAGTGTGTTCCAAGCAAAATGTCAACAATTTGGCAGTAGAGAGTGCCAAAAAACACACCAATCAATCAAATATTTGTACCTCACACAGCTGGCCAGCTGCCACCAGCAGCACCACTGATCTAATTATAGTTATCAACACCTACGAGAGACAGAAAGAGGGGGAGGAGAAAGGGGAAGGAGGGGAGAGGAGAAAGAGGGGGAGGAAAGGGAAGGGAGGGGAAGAGAGAGAAGAGAGAGGGATGGGAAAGAGAGAGAGAGTAATGGAGAGAGAGTGGGAGAGGAGGGAGGTGGGTAGCTCTTGGGTACATCTGCCTATTAAAGGGCATATGGACCCATCACCTTCATTAGATGACTCGTCTCATATTTGCATTTAGAGGGCCTCTCTCTTTCTCACACACACAAACACACGCGATGCCTCGCCAACACTTCATTCCCATTCCCATCTCCATCTCTTCAATGTCAGCTATGATTCCAGAGATTGATTCAGTTTCACCACCACAACACATACACCACAAACACCTATAGTGTAGCAGGTGAAAGGGTCTGGAATTGAACTGAAGACACAGACCAAACAGAGTGGCCCCATGTCATTCTAACCCCAAAATAGATAGATTCCAACAACCAAGACCAGTTCAGAGAAACCCTCTCTCTCTCGCGCTCTCTCTCGCTCTCTCCCTATATATGAAACCCCCTCTCTCTCTCATATTTATATATTAGAGAAAGCTCATTTGTGTCCCCCGGCCAATACCGTGACAGCATCATTTATCAACACGCCCTTTCTGTCCCCCTGCTACTCCCCACCCCAACCCCTGTCTAGCCCCCCTGACATACACCCCTGGTCCCCAATCCTATCATTGTGTCCTACTTATCAAACTACTAAAGCCCAGAGGCCGCAATGGAACACCAATAATGTTCAGGCTGAGAAATCAGTGTGAGTTCTCAGGAGATAGGCTTATTACTGGGAACACTGAGGTCTAAGAACACTGTGAGAAGCTACAGAACACGATGCTAACGTTTAGAACAATGATTACAATCTCAGACCTCTGACTCTTGTTGGAGGAATGGAGATGTCTGTAAAGCTGTGTACACAAAGAGCCCGGAACACTCTGTGAGAGAGAGGTGGGAACACTGACAAATACCTGATGACACAGATGAACCGCTCAGAGCCATCAGAATGTCTTTCTTGTGAAGATAGATTTTAGGTCGTCTGTAGAATGCCCTCCGATTTGCCGTGACAAAAGCATTTCTGCCAGAATGTCTGTGTGTGTGTGTGACAGAGAGAGAGAGTGTGTGTGTGAGTGGGTAAGTGTGTCGGGGGAACATGGTTCAATGTGTCTGAAGAGGCCATAATCTGATTTGTTCTTCTTTAAGGTGCCTGAATCCCATTTTGTGTGTGTGTGTGTGTGTGTGTGTGTGTGTGTGTGTGTGTGTGTGTGTGTGTGTGTGTGTGTGTGTGTGTGTGTGTGTGTGAATGAGAGAGAGGAATACACACACGCGTACAGCTCAGCTCTCTGTAATACGTCTGCCATGGCGGCAGCTACAGTGATTCCCCCAGAGGCGCTAGCACAGACAGCAGGAACAGCAATATCTGTATCTCTACTCCATCTCTCACACACTCCATTTCATATCACTTATGGACATATTTGTCAGGGGCCATGTGTACGAATTTACATGAATGCGAGCTCGTTTACCGTCTAAATAATGTAGATAAATTATTTTAGGATTTCATGTATGAACCAACCCACAACGGGATTTGATGTACAAGAGATCCACACAGTATGTTGTAGAGCCACTACCTCCGGAGTTTCTCACACACAATGAAGGAAACACACACAGTATGTTGTAGAGCCACTACCTCCGGAGTTTCTCACACACAATGAAGGACACACACACACATATGCGCACACGCACAGCACATGCACAACCCCCAAGTTTTGGCCTGCAACTGTTGCTATGGATACCTCCCAGAGTGAGAGCACAAGAAGGAGAGAGAGAGATAAGGAGAGAGAGAGAGAGAGAGAGAGAGAGAGAGAGAGAGAGAGAGAGAGAGAGAGAGAGAGAGAGAGAGAGAGAGAGAGAGAGAGAGAGAGAAAGTCTTAAGTGAGGCTGTGCTTTGTATTTCTATAGACCCTTGGATCAGAAACATATGCCTTAATCATACCAGTACCACACAGCACACACACACACCCGCTGCGAAGTTTTCACACTGCGTCGAAATGTCATTAAACATGATGACATGAATCATTCTCCTCTATTACATACACTGCAGTGTATTAATGAATCCATACCATTAACACAGAAATAATGAGTCCATTTCAACCATACTGTATGGTTTCTCATAAGGTTAGAGGGAGATGGAGGGGAGACAGGGGTGTGTGCGTGGTGCTGGTTTAAACTCCAACACACAGAAAAATACGTCAGCGGCAACAAACCACAAGGCACTCCAACTGGAATATGTTCCTCACGCAAAACGAGGTGTGTGAAGGCACAAGGACAGGTGCACTCACCGAGGCAGTCAGTGCCGTTACTATGTGTGTGTCTGCATGTGTGTGACTCACCTGAGGCAGCCGGTGGCATTGCGGAGCACCTGGGAGGTGTGTGTGTGTTGCTTGCGGTCGTCATGGAGATTGTGGGAGGAGTCCCAGGAGGAAGAGTGGGGGATGATGACGCTATTGGTCAGAACGGCCAACGCATCCTGGATGATTGGCATCTTCAGGGCGTCACACGATGACAGGTTCCACAACACACCTGAGGACACACACACACATACAGCTAGGTTAAAATACAGATAAAGAACATACTGTCTTTGAGGAGGAACAGCCATCATTAAACGTACATGCTCAGAACCATCTGACATCTGTCTCTTAGCAACAGTTAATCATACGATGCAGCCATTGTTATTCTGTCTCTTTCCATGCAAACAACCCAGTTTTAAACTTGAAGCCCTCCCTGGCTCCCTCTCTCTCTCTGTGACGGTATGTGGGTCGAGCAGCTTAAATTGGAGAGACACTTGTGTCACTAATTAAGATTGGAACCCAACACAAAGACAGGAGATTTATTTCACTGAATTAAAAATGTGTAGTTTACACAGCTTTCCTGAGAGGAGGAAGGAAGGCAGAAAGCGGATGCGACAAGAGAGAAATAAGGGTTTTTATGGCCAATTTAACATGAAAGCACTGCTCTGTGTACAAAGAACACTCAATTACACAATCAACAGCGTCTTGACTGAGGTTTAGTTTCCATCAAGACTGAATGAACATTAAGCTGGTTTAAAAACAGTTTGAGGACCATTCACATCTGTTGGTAAGTCTTACAAAGGAATAGAATAACAAAGGATTGGTGGCTCCTGTCTCCCCTCAGCTATGATGTATCTATTAGGCTGTGGGACAGGCCAGAGGACCACATCGATCAACTATGATGTAATTAACATAAGAATTATAATAATCAAGATTGTCAACGGGACAATCAGTAACCACAATAATCAAGGGTCAAAATAACCATACAATGAACAATAACAATGGCAGGTTGGACATGTTGATTGGTCTGTCAGACACTGTCCCTCATAGCAGGCAGCAATGTAGTGTGTTGCCAAACCACAGCTCTCTGCGTCCTACCCCAACAGGATGGGTAGCCTATTCTCACAAGAGAGGTGAAACTTTGAATAACGGTTTGAATTTTGGGGAAATGACACTCTCTAATTGTTTGACATTTTGTCAGGACCTTAGGCCTCTCTATCTCTCTGTCCACTCCCTCCAAATACACACACTGACTCAACTCACCCTACATATAAGCACACACACACACATACTAACAACAACACTCTTAGCCTGCGGGAGGTAGGCTGCAGTCAGATGGTGGAACAGATGTCTTCTCTCTGACGGGTGAGAGGAGGGCTGGCATCCTATTGGTGGACGGTGACACGCACCCCTCATTAACATTCCAAACATGCTAATTAGTGCTCCCTCCGGGTCTGGCTAACCATCTCACAGACAGACAGACCAGACCGACAGACCGAAAGACAGACAGACAGACAGACAGACAGATAAAGAGAGAGATAAAGAGAGCGAGATAGAGAGATAAAGAGAGGGGGGGTGCAGAGGCCAAACTCTGGCACAGCAGCAGAGGAGAGGAGAGACATTGTTTAATTCATCTTCTCCAATCAGATCTATTCTGTCCAGTTGAATGCTTATCACTGTCCGCCATTTTCATGGTCAATACACAGTTTATAACAGCTTTCAGCGGTCACATGTCCTTGCGGGCCACTTTATAGTTTACCGCCAATGTTAGCATACTGGAACTGTATTGTGCAGCAGTGTATAGACTAAAGCTGTATTGTGCAGCAGTGTATAGACTAAAGCTGTATTGTGCAGCAGTGTATAGACTAAAGCTGTATTGTGTAGCAGTGTATAGACGAAAGCTGTATTGTGCAGCAGTGTATAGACTAAAGCTGTATTGTGTAGCAGTGTATAGACTAAAGCTGTATTGTGCAGCAGTGTATAGACTAAAGCTGCATTGTGTAGCAGTGTATAGACTAAAGCTGTATTGTGTAGCAGTGTATAAACTAAAGCTGTATTGTGTAGCAGTGTATAGACTAAAGCTGTATTGTGCAGCAGTGTATAGACTAAAGCTGTATTGTGCAATTGTAATAAGTGTTCTACTATACTGCATTATCCTTCTAGTTAGATGTAATAGTAACATTACATACTGCATACCATTTAAGCAGTCAGTACTGTATTCACAAGCCTTATTTCATTACACTTACCCAGCATACTGTAGTAAACTAAGCTGATTATGCCTCTTGTAGTCATAATTGCGTATTATTGTGCCCTACAATAGAGTTGAAGTCGGAAGTTTACATACACTTAGGTTGGAGTCAGTAAAACTCGTTTTTCAACCACTCCACAAATTTCTTGTTAACAAACTATAGTTTTGGCAAGTCGGTTAGGACATCTACTTTGTGCAAGTCATTTTCCCCCAAATTGTTTAGACAGATTATTTCACTTATAATTTAATAATAACTAATAATCACAATTTCAGTGGGTCAGAAGTTTACATACACTAAGTTGATTGTGCCTTTAAACAACTGGGAAAATTCCAGAAAATTATGTAATGGCTTTAGAAGCTTCTGGTAGGGTAATTGATATCATTTGAGTCAATTGGAGGTGTACCTGCGCATGTATTTCAAGGCGTACCTTCAAACTCAGTGCCTCTTTGCTTGACATCATGGGAAAATCAAAAGAAATCAGCAAAGACCTCAGAAAAAAATTGTAGACCTCCACAAGTCTGGTTCATCCTTGAGAGCAATTTCCAAACGCCTGAAGGTGCCACATTCATCTGTACAAACAATAGTACGCAAGTATAAACACCATGGGACCACGCAGCCGTCATATCGCTCAGGAAGGAGAGGCGTTCTGCCTCCTAGAGATGAACGTACTTTGGTGCGAAAAGTGCAAATCAATCCCAGAACAGCAGCAAAGGACCTTGTGATGATACTGGAGGAAACGAGTACAAAAGTATCTATATCCACAGTAAACCGAGACCTATGTCAACATAACCTAAAAGGCCACTCATCAAGGAAGAAGCCACTGCTCCAAAACCGCCATAAAAAAGCCAGACTACGGTTTGCAACTGCACATGGGGACAAAGATCGTACTTTTTGGAGAAATGTCCTCTTGTCTGATGAAACAAAAATAGAACTGTTTGGCCATAATGACCATAGTTATGTTTGGAGGAAAAAAGGCCCCAATGACCCCAAGCATACTTCCAAAGTTGTGGCAAAATCGCTTAACGACAAAGTCAAGGTATTGTAGTGGCCATCACAAAGCTCTGACCTCAATCCTATAGAAAATTTGTGGGCAGATCTAAAAAAAGTGTGTGTGCGCAAGGAGGCCTACAAACCTGACTCAGTTGCACCAGCTCTGTCAGGAGGAATGGGACAAAATTCACCCAACTTATTGTGGGAAGCTTGTGGAAGGCTACCCGAAACATTTGACCCAAGTTAAACAATTTTAAAGGCAATGCTACCAAATACTAATGGAGTGTATGTAAACTTCTGACCCACTGGGAATGTGATGAAAGAAATAAAAACGGAAATAAAAACGGAAATAAATCATTCTCTCTACTATTATTCTGACATTTCACATTCTTAAAATAAAGTGGTGATCCTAACTGACCTAAGACAGGTCATTTTTACTTGGATTAAAAGTCAGGAATTGTGAAAAACTGAGTTTAAATGTATTTGGCTAAGGTGTATGTAAACTTTCCGACTTCAACTGTATGTCCTTTTTTCTATTCCTTGTAGAACCACATCCTCCAGTTGTTCATTAAAGGACCCTAAAGACCACCAGCCCTTGGTTTATGGTGGTGAGGTGGGAAGCCAATTTAGATAGCACCCATAGTGCTCTAGCCGGCAGCCTTGTGGCAATTCAGTGTATTCAACCTTGCAACCTAGCTTAGCTATCAGAACACAGGTTTACACTGCCGTAATTAGCTATAGGCGTTCCGTTAACGGGACAGTTGTTAATTATGCAGCGCGTTATGTCAAGATCGCAGATTTTAGAGAAACATCAAATGTTGGTAAATACAAGTGTCTTATATTGGCTGAAAGCTTAAATTCTTGTTAATATAACTGCACTGTCCAATTTACAGTAGCTGTTACTGCGAGAAAATGCCATGCTATTGTTTGAGGAGAACTCCTAACAACAAAACACTTTTTTCAACGTGATAGGTTTGATAAATCTTAGTCGACCCTCTACTTTTTCGAACATTCTGTTAAAAATCGCGCAACATTTCGGCGTCCTGCTACTCATGCCAGGAATATAGTATATGCATATGATTAGTATGTGTGGATAGAAAACACTCTCACATTTCTAAAACTGGTTAAATCACCACTGTGACTATAACAGAGCGTCTGTTTCATCGAAAAGCGCAAGAAAAACTGATCACTGAAAACTGAAAAAAATATCCATGCGCCACTTGCATGTATTGTTCAAGGGGCACGAAATTAAATGGGGCAAGAGATTGCAAGTCCTACAGCTTCCACACGATGTCACCACTCTTGTCAATTGCCTTCTCGTTGTTTCTTGGTCAAACGAGGAAGAGAGACCACTTTCCATCCGGTCTCCGACAGGAAGTTTTGGAAGAGAGATTTTGGAAGATGATTTGAAAGTGTGGAGCTATTGAATACACATCGCCTCGTGATCAATTTGATAGATTATTAACGTTTACTAATACCTAAAGTTGGATTACAAAAGTATTTCGAAGTGTTTTGTGAAAGTTTATCGTCAACTTTTTTAATTTTAAAAAATGACGTAGGGTTTTGAAACGGTGTGTTTTTCTGAATCACACAGTTTCCATAGATGGATATTTTGGGTATATATGGACCAATTTAATCGAAAAAAATACCCAATAGTGATGTTTATGGGACATATAGGAGTGCCAACAAAGAAGCTCGTCCAAGGTAATGAAAGTTTTATATTTTATTTCTGCTATTTGTGTAGCGCCGGCTACCCTAATTCTTTTGTTTACGTCGCCTTCAGGTATTTCGGGGTGTTGCATGCTATCAGATCATAGCTTCTCATGCTTCTCATGCTTTCGCCGAAAAGCATTTTAATAATCTGACTTGTTGGCTAGATTCACAACGAGTGTAGCTTTAATTCAGTGCCCTGCATGTGTGTTTTGATGAACGTTTGAGTTTTAACGAGTGCTATTAGCATTTGGCGTAGCGCATTTGCATTTTCAGATGCCTAGATGGGACGTCTGAGTCTCAGGTCGACGCAAGAGGTTAAGGTGAAATGTGCACTTACATTCTGAAATATTGCTCTGATTTATCATCCAAAGGGTCCCAGAGATAACATGAAATGTCGTTTTGTTAGATAAAATCCTTTTTCATATCCTAAAAAGGCTCATATAGCACGCATGATCGATTTTGTATTTCCACTCATTCAATTTGCAAAGAAAGGAATCTGTGAAAATCTCACCCTAAACGTTGTTTGAACGAGTCAAATCACATTCGTATGTATTCCTCAGGGATCCTAGAAGGTAACAAGACTTCACTATTTCATTAGGGGTGTAGTATATCCTATAGGACACCATATTTGGTTAGAGAGCGACGCCTTCATGGCACGCCGATGACGCAGGCCGCCATCACTTGAAGGACTGTATCTTTGTCAAATAAGCACCAATCAGGGTCAAACAAAGCTAGCTAGATAGCCAATGAGCTGGGCATTACGGGAGTGTCCGGAAACCCCGTCTCGGTCACAAAATGTAGGCGCTAACCTTTTGCGACATCATGCCTTTTCCTTTTGGACACAATGTATAAGAATATGCACTTATGAAAACTGGTTGTTTTGCAAATGTTGAACTTATAATATGGCTACGAATACTTGGAAAGCGAAATCAAAGTCCAAGTACACAGATTCAACGATATTCTTGCAGAAAAATGGAATATGAATGAGAATGTCTCATTCACGATTTGCCCAAATGTACATGGGGACTTAACTCGAAAAGTCTTGTTTTTCACTAATTTTTCAAGTTATCCATCTGAAACTTTGTACATACACTGCTGCCAACTTGTGGACACTATCGGAATTACAACCACAGTGATGGCTATAACTATGACCTTTCTCTTGCATTTCAAAGATGGTGGTAGACAAAGACCAGTTTTTTCTTTGTATTTTCTTCTACCAGATCTATTGTGTTATATTCTCCTACATTCAATTCACATTTCCAAAAACTTCAAAGTGCTTCCTTTCAAATGGTACCAATAATATGCATATCCTTGCTTCATGGCCTGAGCTACAGGCAGTTAGATTTGGGTATATAATTTAGGCAAATTCATCTTCTCCAATCATGTTCCCCAAGAAGATATATATTTTACAATCATAAAGTAGGCTACCCCCCCCCCTGTGCCTATTTCACACACCAGAGATATTAGGTAAATCATTGAACAACTGTGGCCCCATAAAAATATGTTACGTTGAAAACAAAATTAATTAGCTGCTCTTCCTTATTTTAAAAAGTGTCTGTGTTTTCCTTCTCAGACTCATCAGCAACAAAGTACAAGTACCATCAACCTCTCTAATCTCTCTCAGTCTCTGATTGCAATAATGATTACCAGGCCTGATGAGCACCAGTGGTTGACTAGGCCACATAGACATGCTATTAACACGTTACAATAGAGAGAGAGAGAGAGAGAGAGAGAGAAAGAGAGAGAGAGAGAGAGAGAGAGAGAGAGAGATGGAGCGAGATAGAGAGAGAGAGAGAGGGAGAATATCTTTATTCTTTTGGAACTTCTGTGAGTACAATGTTTACTGTTCATTTTTATTGTTTATTTAACATTAGTTTATTATCTAACATTTGTTTCCCATGCCAATTAAACCCTTGAATTGAATTAAGAGAGAGAGGGAGATGGAGAGAGAGAGAGATGGAGAGGTGGAGAGAGAGATAGATAGACTCGTGGTAGACTCTTCATTGATCTAGACTAGAGGAAGGACAACCCGTCCATCACTGTGACTTTGGCCAAGTTCAAATCTCCTGTGCGCGCACACACACACACACACACACACACACACACTCCTGTCGACCGTAGAAACAAGAACATAGATCTGAAACGCATCACTAGGCACAAGGTTTCCATGGGGACCCAATCATGTGACCACTGGCTTGTGGTTAGTGTGTGTGTTTCCCTAAGGACTAGGATTGTAAGAGTTGGAGGACAGTTTTTAGGAAAGAGAGAGATGATTGCATGACTTCATAAATAAATCATTTCACAAATACGTTAAGACGATGGGTCTGAAGTGGTTATGTTTTATCAACCATAGGATCTCTGTCCGGTCTGATTCACCAGTCTCATATTCCCTGACATTAAACCTCACATAGACCACAACACTAACCACTGGATATAAAGTATCATATTTCCTCCACAGTCTCTGGTGGGGTATACTCTAGGCCTGTGTTTTAGATATTTAAATGGGCAGGGATGAGACTGGGTCTTGGGCTGGGGTATAGTGTAGCCCATATCTGGATGCCTCTTGTATATCCTATGTGAGCAGAACTGCTATCACCAGCCTAGACTCAGACAGTAAATTAAAGCAGTAAATTCTCCCTGAGTCACAGAGACTGGCCATGCATAACACTGCTTCAGAGTTAGCCAGGAAGAGAGAGAGAGAGAGAGAGAGAGAGAGAGAGAGAGAGAGAGAGAGAGAGAGAGAGAGAGAGAGAGAGAGAGAGAGAGAAGAGAGAGAGAGAGAGAGAGAAGAGAGAGAGAGAGAGAGAGAGACAGAGAGAGCGAGAGAGGGGTAGAGAGAAGAGTGAGAGGGCGAGAGAGTGGTAGAGAAAGAGAGATAGAGGGGTAGAGAGACAGTGAGAGGGTGAGAGAGGGAAAGGGGGTAGAGAGATAGAGAGGGTGAGAGAGACAGTGAGAGGGCAAGAGAAGAGAGGGAAAGAGAGAAAGAGAGAGGAGCGAGAGAGAGAGGGGTAGAGAGACAGTGAGAGTGCAGGAGAGGGAGAGAGAGAGAGGGGTAGAGAGACAGTGAGAGGGCAGGAGAGGGGTAGAGAGAGAGAGAGATAGAGGGGTAGAGAGACAGTGAGAGGGCGAGAGAGGGAAAGGGAGAGAGATAGAGGGGTAGAGAGACAGTGAGAGGGCGGGAGAGGGAAAGAGAGAGAGAGGGGTAGAGAGAGAGAGAGCGAGAGAGAGAGAGAGGAGTGAGAGAGAGAAAGAGAGAGCAAGATAGAGGGGTAGAGAGAGAGAGAGAGAGAGGAGTGAGAGAAAGAGAGAGGGGTAGAGAGACAGTGAGAGGGTGAGAGAGGGAAAGAGAGAGAGAGGTAGAGAGAGAGATAGAGGAGTAGAGAGAGAGAGGAGTGAGAGAACGAAAGAGGGGTAGAGAGACAGTGAGAGGGCGAGAGAGGGAAAGAGAGAGAGAGAGAGAGAGGAGTGAGAGGGAAAGAGAGAGAGAGAGAGAGGGGTAGAGAGACAGTGAGAGGGCGAGAGAGAGAGAGTGAGAGGGCGAGAGAGGGAAAGAGAGAGCGAGAGAGAGAGAGAGCAAGAGAGAGACAGAGAGAGAGAGGGAGAGGGAGAGAGACAGAGAGGGAGAGAGAGAGAGCGAGAGAGAGAGTGAGAGAGCGGGAGAGAGAGGAGCGAGAGAGGGGTAGAGAGAGAGATAGAGGGGTAGAGAGACAGTGAGAGGGCGAGAGAGGGAAAGAGAGAAGGAGAGAGGAGCGAGAGAGAGAGGGGTAGAGAGACAGTGAGTGTGCAGGAGAGGGAAAGAGAGAGAGGGGTAGAGAGACAGTGAGAGGGCAGGAGAGGGGTAGAGAGAGAGAGAGGGCAAGAGAGAGAAAGTGAGAGAGGAGTGAGAGAGGGAAAGAGAGAGAGATATTTTATATTTTATATTATTATTTGCTATCATTTATAATTTTGAAACAATATTGTATATTGTATACATTGTTGCTTTGGCAATATTGACACAATGTTTTTCATGCCAATAAAGCAGCTTGAATTTGAATTTGAATTAGAGTTTGAGAGAGGAGCGAGAGGGAAAGAGAGAGAGGGGTAGAGAGAGAGATAGAGGGGTAGAGAGAGAGAGAAGTGAGAGAAAGAGAGAGGGGTAGAGAGACAGTGAGAGGGCGAGAGAGAGAGAGAGAGAGGGCGAGAGAGGGAAAGAGAGAGAGAGGGGTAGAGAGAGAGAGATAGAGGGGTAGAGAGAGAGACAGTAGTGAGAGAGAGAGACAGTGAGAGGGCGAGAGAGGGAAAGAGAGAGAGATAGAGGAGAGAGAAAGAGAGAGAGATAGAGGGGTAGAGAGAGAGAGAGCAGTGTGAGAGAGAGAGAGAGAGAGAACGAGAGAGAGAGAGGGTTAGAGACAGTGAGAGGGCGAGAGAGGGAAAGAGAGAGAGAGGTAGAGAGAGAGAGCGAGAGAGAGAGAGGGGAGTGAGAGAGAGAGAGGGGAGTGAGAGAGAGATAGAGAGAGGAGTGAGAGAGAGCGAGAGAGGGGGTAGAGAGACAGTGAGAGGGCGAGAGAGAGAGAGTGAGAGGACGAGAGAGGGAAAGAGAGAGAGAGGGGTAGAGGGACCGTGAGAGGGTGAGAGAGAGAGAGAGAAAGAGAGAGAGGGGTAGAGAGACAGTGAGAGGGTGAGAGCGAGAGAGAGAGAGAGAGGGGGGGGTAGAGAGACAGTGAGAGGGCGAGAGAGAGAGAGAGAGCGAGAGCGAGAGAGAGAGAGAGAGAGAGAGAGAGAGAGAGAGAGAGAGAGAGAGAGAGAGAGAGAGAGAGAGAGAGAGAGAGAGAGAGGGGTAGAGACACAGTGAGAGGGCGTGTGATTCACTACGGTCAGTACGGCCCTTTGCCCTTTATGGTTGTGAGCTTTGGGGTCAGCTCACCAACCAAAACTTCACAAAATGGGAAAAACACCAAATTGAGACTCTGCATGCAGAATTCTGCAAAAATATCCTCCGTGTACAACGTAGAACACCAAATAATGCATGCAGAGCAGAATTAGGCCGATACCCACTAATTATTAAAATCCAGAAAAGAGACGTTAAATTCTACAACCACCTAAAAGGAAGCAATTCCCAAACCTTCCATAACAAAGCCATCACCTACAGAGAGATGAACCTGGAGAAGAGTCCCCTAAGCAAGCTGGTCCTGGGGCTCTGTTCACAAACACAAACACACCCCACAGAGCCCCAGGACAACAGCACAATTAGACCCAACCAAATCATGAGAAAACAAAAAGATAATTACTTGACACATTGGAAAGAATTAACAAAAAAACAGAGCAAACTAGAATGCTATTTGGCCCTAAACAGAGAGGACACAGTGGCAGAATACATGACCACTGTGACTGACACAAACTTAAGGAAAGCTTTGACTATGCACAGACTCAGTGATCATAACCTTGCTATTGAGAAAGGCCGCCATAGGCAGACATGGCTCTCAAGAGAAGACAGGCTATGTGCTCACTGCCCACAAAATGAGCTGAACTTCCTGACCTGAGAGAGAGAGAGGGGTAGAGAGACTGTGAGAGGGCAAGAGAGAGATAGAGAGAGGGGTAGAGAGAGAGAGAGAGAGAGAGGGGTAGAGAGACTGTGAGAGGGCAAGAGAGAGATAGAGAGAGGGGTAGAGAGAGAGAGAGAGAGAGAGGGGTAGAGAGACAGTGAGAGGGTGAGAGAGAGAGAGAGAGAGAGAGAGAGAGAGAGACTGTGAGAGGACAAGAGAGAGATAGAGAGAGGTGTAGAGAGAGAGAGAGAGGGGTAGAGAGACAGTGAAAGAGCGAGAGAGAGATAGAGAGAGAGAGCGAGAGAGAGAGAAAGAGAGAGAGAGAGAAAGAGAGAGAGAGAGAGAGAGAGGGGGTAGAGAGACAGTGAGAGGTCAAGAGAGAGATAGAGAGAGGGGTAGAGAGAGAGAGGGGTAGAGAGAGAGAGGGGGGGTAGGAGAGATAGCGAGAGGGGTAGAGAGAGAGAGAGAGAGAGAGAGAGAGAGAGAGAGGGGTAGAGAGACAGTGAGTGTTTTTTTCCCCTCTGGGTGTACATGTGACATGCTGGTAAAAATGTGGTAAAAGTTTGCCTGCATTAAAACCCCTTGCATCTAGGAGCGCCACTTCTGGGTGAGCATTTTCTTGTTTGCTTATGGCCTTATAGAGTTGGATGAGTGCGGTCTTAGTGCCAGTATCGGTCTGTGGTGGTAAATAGATGGCTACGAATAATATAGGTGCATCTTATCATAAGGTATTCTACCTCAGGCGAGCTAAACCTCAAGTCTTCTTTAATATTAGACATTACGCACCATCTGTTATTGATAAATAGACACACACCCCCCACCCCTCGTCTTACCAGACTGTTCTCTGTTCTGCCGGTGCATGGAAAATCCCGCTAGTTCTATATTATCTGCGTCGTCGTTCAGTCACGACTCGGTGAAACATAAGATATTACAGTTTTTAATGTCCCGTTGGGAGGATAATTGTAATTGTAGGTCATCCAATTTTATTTTACAATGATTGCATGTTAGCCAGTAGAACAGATGGCAGTGGGAGTTTACTCGCTCGCCCACGGATTCTCAGAAGGCATCCCAACCTGCGCCCCCTTTTCATGCATCTTTTCATCACGCAAATGACAGGGATTTGGGCCTGTTGCCGGGAAAGCAGTATATCCTTCTCGTCGGGATCCATTAAAAGAAAAAGCTGTCCAGAAGTCATTGTCGGTCATAAGAGACGGTAGCAGCAACATTGTGTGCAAAATAAGTTTCAAACTACGCAAAAAAAAGAACAATGTTTAGTAAAACGTATGTAGAATATCATGAATATCATGCTTCGCATATTTAACTAGCTATCTAAGTTAAATATAAAGTTGTCGCTCAACAACATCAAGTTTATCGGGTATCCTACTATAGCTCGTAGCTAACATTAGTTATCGTATTTAGCTAAAGTAAAGGCACGGCAGGCTGCAAATAACTATATTTTCAAAGATATACGATTATATAACCGTGATCATTTTGAGGCCAAGAAAATACTCGTTACATTTGAACACTGCAGGAGATTCTTTGCTCGTCTTCTTTGCCATCTTTCCTTTGTTTTTGTTTACTTTCAGAGAGCTATCAAATCTCAAAGCTCTCCTTTCATCCATTTTGAATGCAAAACTTTACAGTCCATTCATACTACATAAGAAGCCAAAACAGGCATGACATCCGGGCATTTAAAGCATACTTGATTTTTGAAATGTCACATACTATTCTTTGCATATTAAAACAGCCTACTATTTAGGATGCTAGTATGGGTATTCGCACACAAACATTGTTTTTGTCCCTCTGTGTCCTCTGTCTCCGTTGAGACTGTCTGTCCGAGAGATGAGCGTTGTTGCTGTGAGGGAGGAGTCAGAGGTCAAACTGGACATGAGGGTCACGCTTCCTCTCACTTCCCTTATCTCTGAACAAAATAATGCTACAAAAGAAGCCTCTGTCTGTATTTGTGCCTTTGTTTTCGTGTCAGTGTGTCTGTGTGCCTGTGTGTGTGCTCGTGCATGTGTGTCTGTGTGCCTGTGTGTGTGTTCGTGTATGTGTGTCTGTTCGTGTATGTGTGTCTGTTCGTGTGTGTGTGTCTGTGTGTGTTTATCTCTGAACAAGCTCTCTCCACGGAAAGGGAGAAAAATAAATTATTACTCCTGAATTACAGTTTAAACACCGCTTCACTGTGTAAGAAAAATGTGATTGACTGGGTATCGAACACAGTTCATCAGTGACACTCAAGACCATGTTAGCCCACTGAGCTAAAGCCTAGGCATTAGCACTGGGAGTTAACACAAGTCCTCAAGTTTTAAATGCTATTTCAAGAGGCTTCATTTCTCCCCTCAGTGGTTTGAAGGCCTTTACAATAGAGTCTAATCTGGCTCTGTCACATACTGCCTGCCAGCCCAAAGGGCGGCCAATTTAGGCAGGGGTACCCGCTCCATCGGATTAGCTGATAGGCTTCTTAATGCCCATTCACAAGGCTAATCACTAGTCACAGATGGGCTGGGACCAAGTATATCTGGCCCCTCCCATCAGAGATAAACACGCATGAACGTTCACAGACAAACACACACACACACACAAAAGCTTGGATTAAGGTCCCCAGATGTTGATATAGCCTGATGTAAAATAGTCTTTCAGGATCTCTCCTTGGCTAGCCTGTCTTAGAAGCCTTAAACTTCTTACTGCTGAGATCCCGTTAACGGGAACAGCCAATGAAAGTGCAGGGCGCCAAATTCAAAACAACAGAAATCTCATAATTAAAATTCCTCAAACATACAAGTATTTTACACCATTTTCAAGATAGAATTGTTGGTAATCCCACCACAGTGTCCGATTTCAAAAAGGCTTTACGACGAAAGCACACAATCTGATTATGTTAGGTCAGTACCTAGTCACAGAAAAACACAACCATTTTTCCAGCCAAAGAGAGGAGTCACAAAAAGCAGAAATATAGATAAAATTAATCACTAACCTTTGATGATCTTCATCAGATGACACTCATAGGGCTTCATGTGACACAATACATGTATGTTTTGTTCGATAAAGTTCATATTTATATCCAAAAATCTCAGTTTACATTGGCGCGCTACGTTCAGTAATGTTTTGCTTCCAAAACATCCGGTGATTTTGCAGAGAGCCATATCAATTTACAGAAATACTCATAATAAACATTGACAAAAGATACAAGTGTTATGCATGGAACTTTAGATAAACTTCTCCTAAATGCAACTGCTGTGTCAGATTTCAAAAAAGCTTTACCGAAAAAGCACACCATGCTATAATCTGAGTACAGTGCTCAGAGACCAAAACAAGCCATACAGATATCCACCATGTTGTGGAGTCAACAGAAGTCAGAAATAGCATTATAAATATTCACTTACCTTTGATGATCTTCATCGGAATGCACTCCCAGGAATCCCAGTTCCACAATAAATGTTTGTTTTGTTCGATAATGTCCATCATTTATGTCCAAATACCTCCTTTTTGTTCTCGCCTTTAGTTCACACATCCAAATTCACGATGCGCAGGCCAGACGAAAAGTAAAAAAATTCCATTACAGTTCGTAGAAACATGTCAAACGATGTATAGAATCAATATTTAGGATGTTTTTAACATAAATCTTCAATAATGTTTCAACCGGAGAATTCCTTTGTCTTTAGAAATACAATGGAACGCAGCTACCTCTCACGGGAGCACGCCTGAATGAGCTCATGGCACTCTACCAGACCTCTTACTCAATCAGCTATCATTCTATCCTCCTCCACAGTAGAAGCCTCAAACAAGGTTCTAAAGACTGTTGACATCTAGTGGAAGCTTTAGGAAGTGCAAACGGACCAAATTTACACTGTATCTTGGATAGGCAATGACTTGGAAAAACAACAAACCTCAGATTTCCCACTTCCTGGTTGGATTTCTTCTCAGGTTTTTGCCTGCCATATGAGTTCTATTATACTCACAGACATCATTCAAACAGTTTTAGAAATGTGTTTTCTATCCAAATCTACTAATAATATGCATATCTTAGCTTCTGGGCCTGAGTAGCAGGCAGTTTACTCTGGGCACCTTATTCATCCAAGCTACTCAATACTGCCCCCAAGCCATAAGAAGTTTTAACAAAGGTTCTAATGCTCCACACCAAACCAACACACACCGATGTTCTCACTGTTCTCACCTAAGGGGCTAAAGAAACATGACTGTTGTAAAAACTGCAATCTCACAGAGATACCAAGGCCAAAAAAACGAATATCTGGCAGATAGAAACATCCCCAGAAAAGACTGAAAGAAGCAAAACAGACGTGTGTTCAGTGTGTGGGAGTTGTTTGTTTCTCATATTTGTTGACTAGTGAGGGAGTTTGTTCCCAGCGTCACATAGAGAAGCACTGTGGTTTGTGTTAATATTTCAGTGTGTGCTCTCAAAGACAGTTGAGACTTTGTCTGTTCGTGTACAATGACAGTCTGAGTATTCGGACAGAATGCTAGAGGTGTGACTTGAAACCGTTGAATTCACTGATCCTGCTTTCCTTCAAATTGTTTTCTCTACTGAGCAGCTATGTTCTCCTGCTAGTGAATAAGTCTGGACTTATGAGTAATTAAACCATTGGAAACAGTTATCACTGTCTTCTGGAATTTAGAGGTGTCAGTGTGTGTACGTGTATGTGTGTGTGTCATATGTGTCCTGTACCTGTGACCAGTTCTCGTATCTCCACGTCTCCCGTCTTGCGTAGCAGGCGTACGAGGGCAGGTATGCCCCCAAAGTTCTTCAGGGTGATCTTGTTGTCGTCGTTGGCCTTGCCGTAGACCAGGTTCCTCAAGGCTCCACAGGCACTGCGGTGGACCTCACTCATACGGTGGTCCAACAGGTCTACCAGCAGCTGGATCCCACCCTGACGACGAATCTGATGATTAATCAGAAAGAGAGAGAAATAGTGGTGAAAAAGGTCAGTAACCTTGCTTGAAGACGTGTTGGCTTCCCAAACAAATGCCTCAGTGGCACACAGATGGGCTACATTGAAGAAAATAGCCACTTGCTGTCATCGATTGTAAAAAACTGTTGAGTTTGAAAACTACTAGTCAAACTAATAAATCAAACATATAACAAATTAAACCATTTAGGGGAGGGGTGGTAGGCTTAGGGGAAAATAATAATAAAGGAAAATATATTTAAAAAATAAGAACATTTATATATGGGGGAATGGAAATGATGCAGACAATTATATTGATAGAACCCACAATCTATCTGCAATATTTAAGCTGATCTACCCGTTACATTTTTTTTTAAATAAAATAAAAACACAATTCGAAATGAAACCTCAAAATGTAAATTCTAATCATGTACACTCAGTGATTTCCAGGGAGATGAGACAGACAAGAACTTCAAACTGTTTTTCCAGCAGTCTCGCCCTCCAGGAGTTACAATCCTAACCTTCCCCCGCTGGTGTTACAGACATAGCCTTCCCCCACTGTTTCACAACAGGGCCTTCTGGAACCATCAGGGGGCCAATGAGCAGAGAGAAAGGAGGGTTCCAACCAGTCATCAGGGAGTTATAATGATCCTAGATCTCGGTAGTGGTTCACAGGAGGTCATTAACCATAGAAACATTTATATGTCCTTAACAACCAACTGGTGAATATTTGGAGTTGTGTGTTTGTGTGTGTATGTGTGTGAGTGCGTGCGTGCGCGTGTCTTAGATCCTAAACAAATTTGTGCACAAAATGTGAGAAAAATAACATTTCAGTGTGTATGCTAAATTTCTGGGATCTTTAATTTCAGCTCATGAAATATGAGACCAACACTTTACATGTTGCATTTATATTTTTGTTCAGTATAAATAGTGTTCATATTTCCTGCTATAAAGAGCTGCTGGTTCAGATTACAAGTGCCTTTCTCCTTTAAATGCTTCGCTCTGTTCTTGACCTGAACCTTCTACTCACAAACCTTAGATAGCATCCCCACACAGAGGGAGAGACAGAAACAGAGAGAGAGAGAGGAAAAGGTAAAAAGGGAGTGAGAAGGGAATGAAAGAGATAAGAGTGAGAGTGAAGGTGAAGGGAAAACAGTCAGGGAGAGAGAAAAAGAAAGGCAGAGAGGAGAGAAGGGGCAAGGAAAGGTTACAAGAGCTGTTTGACGACATTGCAGAAGTTTATCTCTCCAAATTAATTTCAGTTATCTTTTCAATTAAGCCGGATTAACACTGAACTGAATACTAAACAAACCACATACATTGATACTCATAAACATCCCTCTCCTCTCCTCGCTTCACTCATCTTCTCTCCTCTCATCTCCTCTCCCCTCTCTTAGTCTCTCTTCTACCCCCCCCACACACATGGTTTCATGGCGGGCATGGCTACTGCACTACATTTACCGCTAGTAGTTAGTGTTTGCTACAGCTGCTTGGCACGGGTGGAGTGGGAATTGTGGGAAATGTGATCGGCTGGCTTCGGGATACGGGAGACCATGACAGGAACGCCAAGCTGGGAATGTGTGGAAAGTGTGGCAACGTTCATAGCCATGTGTGTGAGCCTTTGTTACAGATCTGTACATTACACACACAATTTGCTTTTCTGACTTTATTGTCCCTGTGAGGAGATTTTGTTGCAGTATCATGTATATGTTTAAATACAGCAGACAACAAATTGACAATACAGCGACCCTAGTCTCTGTCAGATTACCCTGCGTTTTCCACGTTTGCATTTGGGTTTGTAATCCACTCGCAGACAATCAGGGATTAGGCCATTGGGATACACATTCCGTTCATGTTTGAGTTGCATTGTAGTAGGAACTCTCTGCTGTTTTAGATTCCGCTGCCAGCAGCGTTTCCATAACTGAGTCCGTTTTATATGGCGGTTTTGGAGCAGTGTGTCACGAATACCACCGAAGGTGGCTCCCCTTCCTGCTCAGGTGGCGCTCGGCGGTCGTCGTCGCCGGTCTATTAGCTGCCACCGATCCCTTTTTCCTTTTCATTTGTTTCTGTCTAATTGTTTTCACCTGTTCCTTGTTGGGGTTTTGGGATGGGTGTTATTTAAGTTAGTTTTGCCCGCTGGTGTTTGTGCGGGCTTGTTGGTTTGTTACGTTTGGTGATGTATCGTGTTTGTTTTGGGTTTTCGCTGTCCAGTGTTTGTAACTAGGTTTTGGGTTTGTTTAGCGCCAGTGTTTTAGGGCATTCACCCATGTTTGGACCTGTTACGTTTTGAAGGACATTAAAGTGTTTTCCCGTTCACTTCGCTCTCTGCATTTGACTCCTCACTCATCACTCACCCGACGTTACACAGTGACTTCTTCCTTCCTGAGTGGCCTTTCAGATTAAATCACATTGTAGGATTTTTTATGAATTTATTTGCAAATTCTGGTGGAAAATGAGTATTTGGTCAATAACAAAAGTTTATCTCAATACTTTGTTATATACCCTTTGTTGGCAATGACAGAGGTCAAACGTTTTCTGTAAGTCTTCACAAGGTTTTCACACACTGTTGCTGGTATTTTGGCCCATTCCTCCATGCAGATCTCCTCTAGAGCAGTGATGTTTTGGGGCTGTTGCTGGGCAACACGGACTTTCAACTCCCTCCAAAGATTTTCTATGGGGTTGAGATCTTGAGACTGGCTAGGCCACTCCGGGTCCTTGAAATGCTTCTTACGAAGCCACTCCTTCGTTGCCCGGGCGGTGTGTTTGGGATCATTGTCATGCTGAAAGACCCAGCCACGTTTCATCTTCAATGCCCTTGCTGGTGGAAGGAGGTTTTCACTCAAAATCTCATGATACATGGCCCCATTCATTCTTTCCTTTACACGGATCAGTCGTCCTGGTCCCTTTGCAGAAAAACAGCCCCAAAGCATGATGCTTCACAGTAGGTACGGTGTTCTTTGGATGCAGCTCAGCATTCTTTATCCTCCAAACACGACAAGTTGAGTTTTTACCAAAAAGTTATATTTTGGTTTCATCTGACCATATGACATTCTCCCAATCTTCTTCTGGATCATCCAAATGCTCACTAGCAAACTACAGACGGGCCTGGACATGTACTGGCTTAAGCAGGGGGACACGTCTGGCACTGCAGGATTTGAGTCCCTGGCGGCGTAGTGTGTTACTGATGGTAGGCTTTGTTACTTTGGTCCCAGCTCTCTGCAGGTCATTCACTAGGTCCTCCCGTGTGGTTCTGGGATTTTTGCTCACCGGTCTTGTGATCATTTTGACCCCACAGGGTGAGATCTTGCGTGAAGCCCCAGATCGAGGGAGATTATCAGTGGTCTTGTATGTCTTCCATTTCCTAATATTTGCTCCCACAGTTGATTTCTTCAAACCAAGCTGCTTACCTATTGCAGATTCAGTCTTCCCAGCCTGGTGCAGGTCTACAATTTTGTTTCTGGTGTCCTTTGACAGCTCTTTGGTCTTGGCCATAGTGGAGTTTGGAGTGTGACTGTTTGAGGTTGTGGACAGGTGTTTTTTATACTGATATCAAGTTCAAACAGGTGCCATTAATACAGGTAACGAGTGGAGGACAGAGGAGCCTCTTAAAGAAGAAGTTACAGGTCTGTGAGAGCCAGAAATCTTGATTGTTTGTAGGTGACCAAATACTTATTTTCCACCATAATTTGCAAATAAATTCATAAAAAATCCTACAATGTGATTTTCTGGATTTTTTTCACCTTTTAGTCTGTCATAGTTGAAGTGTACCTATGATGAAAATTACAGGCCTCTCTCATCTTTTTAAGTGGGAGAACTTGCACAATTGGTGACTGACTAAATACTTTTTTGCCCCACTGTAGGACTTGTTTTACTGTGGATATAGATACTTTTTGACCTGTTTCCTCCAGCATCTTCACAAGGTCCTTTGCTGTTGTTCTGGGATTGATTTGCACTTTTTGCACCAAATAATGTTCATCTCTAGGAGACAGAACGTGTCTCCTTCCTGAGCGGTATGATGGCTGTGTGGTCCCATAGTGTTTATACTAGCGTACTATTGTTTGTACAGATGAACGTGGTACCTTCAGGCATTTGGAAATTGCTCACAAGGATGAACCAGACTTGTGGAGGTCTACAATTTCTTTTGATTTTCCCATGATGTCAAGCAGAGGCACTGAGTTTTAAAGGTAGGCCTTGAAATACATCCACAGGTACACCTCCAATTGACTCAAATGATGTCAATTAGCCTATCAGAAGCTTCTAAAGCCATGACATCATTTTCTGGAAATTTCCAATCTGTCTGTAAACAATTGTTGGAAAAATGACTTGAGTCATGCACAAAGTAGATGTCCTAACCGACTTGCCAAAACTATAGTTTGTTAACAAGAAATTTGTTGAGTGGTTGAAAAACAAGTTTTAATGACTACAACCTAAGTGTATGTAAACTTCCGATTTCAACTGTACATATGGACAGTACCAAAACAAATAATTGAATGATTCTGCCTCTTCGCAGCTCAATCTGCAGAGCTGGGAAGGTTGTGTCCCACATATAAATAGCATTCTGTTGGTTGCAAGAATTCTGTATAATAATTCAAATTGAAAAATTCTAAGTTTTGAATCTGGCGTCGTTTTGTGTATCAGTTCATAAACCATGTGCCATGGAATCTGTACGTCAAAAATCTTTTGTTGTGAACGTGAGTGAGGACCCAAAAGCGGTTTAACAAAAACAGAGTCCTTTAATGTAAAAACACAGGGAAGACATAGATCCTCTTCAGATGTAGAAAAATGGCAAAATAGACAACCCTCAGAGAGGGCGACAAATGAAACAGAAAGTCCTTCTGATATTTACAAAAGAGTCCCCTTCTTAGCAGCAGAGGAGAATAGCTGGGTTGCGGCGACAGACTGCTGGTCTCTCTGGGTAGGCGCGGGTCGTAGCGGACAGAGGTACCTGATCACACGTAGCATCAGAAGAACAGGCAGATTCCGACAGGATGGGACAAGGGTGAAGCAAACAAGACAATAGTTTGGTTCTGGCATGAGAAACTCAAACGAGAATCTGACAAAGAAAGAAGCAGGAACAGAGAGAGAAATAGAGACCTAATCAGAGGGAAAAAAAGGGAACAGGTGGGAAAAGAGTGAACGAGGTAGTTAGAGAAGATGAGGAACAGCTGGGGGAAGGAGAGGAAGAGAAGGTAACCTAATACGACCAGCAGAGGGAAACGGAGTGAAGAGAAAGAACAGGAACAAGACATAATATGACAATACATGACAGTACCCCCCACTCACCGAGCGCCTCCTGGCGCACTCGAGGAGGAAACCTGGCGGCAACGGAGGAAATCATCGATCAGCGAACGGTCCAGCACGTCCCGAGAGGGAACCCAACTCCTTTCCTCAGGACCGTACCCCTCCCAATCTACTAGGTACTGATGACCACGGCCCCGAGGACGCATGTCCAAAATCTTACGGACCCTGTAGATAGGTGCGCCCTCGACAAGGATGGGGGGGGAAGACGAGCGGGGGCGCGAAGAACGGGCTTAACCTCTTGAGCTTATGGCTCAATACTGCCCCCGTTGGAGGAAGTGCGTGCCCATAGTAAACTGAAAATATTTTTTTCCAAAATTGCTAATATATGCATATAATAATAATTATTGAATAGAAAACACTCTAAAGTTTCTAAAACCGTTTAAATTATGTCTGTATGTAAAGCAGAACTCTCAGGGCAGCCTTTCTCCCAAACTCTCTCTTGTCAAGAGAAAAGTTGGGTCAACTTTGACGTCATCGCCCCCACCCTTCCCAGGCAGCTACCGATCTGGGAACAGTATGTATTTGTTCAGCGCGATGTCTGCTTTCAATTGGCACGTTCATTGTTTGAATTTCGCGCTCCCTCATCCTTTGGCGGGCGAAAATGCCCGGTTCACTCTCACATACATGCACTCTATTGCGCGCGGCCGATTTGGAGAACGTTCTTTTCCAATAGACACCAGTTGAAGCCGGTTCGTTTGTTTGCGATTATCATTGTTTTACATGATAAAAACATCATTTTGCTCGATTCTGCACTTAGTTTGACCAGTTTAGTCGACATATAATATGTAATTTTGAAGTTTGATTGCGCAAGAGTGCGGGACCAGAAGGAGCAGAAGTTATTTTGGGTGCATTTCAGCTGAAGCTGTTAGCATATGCTAATACAAAGACGCACAACTTGAAACCAAACGATGTATTGGGTAAGTATGACTCCTTCTACGTCTTCTGATCGAAGAACATCAAAGGTAAGGGAATATTTATGTGGTTATTTTGGGTTTCTGTGGACTCCAAACGTAGAGGAGACACTGCTAATATCTGAGCGCCGACTCATAGCATAGACTAGTGAACGAATTCTGTAACGTTAAAAATAAATGTAACACAGCGGTTGTATTAAGAAGAAGTGTATCTTTGTAACTATATGTAGAACATGTATATTTAGTCATGTTTATTGCTTGTTATCTGACGTTATCTGTCCGAGCTATCATAATTTCTCCGGACATTTTGAGTAGCATTTTTTGAAATGTCGTCATTGTAAACAGAGATTTATGGATATTAATGGCATATTATTGAAAAAAAAAAAATGTACTGTGTAACATGTAATATTACTGTCATCTGATGAAGATTTTCAAAAGGTTAGTGAATTATTTATTTTTTAATCCTACTTTTAAATTTTATATTTTCTGGGACAAAATGGCCGCCGTTTGCCTTTTGTTTCGGTGGTGGTCTAATATAAATGTGTGCTATGTTTTCGCCGTAAAACATTTTAGAAATCTGACTTGCTGGGTAGATGAACAAGGTGTTTATCTTTCATTTGAGCTATTGGACTTGTGTAGGTGTGGAGGTTAAATATGTCTAAGAATATTTTTTCACATTTTGTGTTATGCTAATGAGCTTGAGCCGTAGTCACGATCCCGGATCCGGGATGGGTAGCATCAAGAGGTTAACACAGGAGACATGGAAGACCGGGTGGACGCGACGAAGATATCGCGGGAGAAGAAGTCGCACTGCGACAGGATTAATGATCTGAGAAATACGGAACGGACCAATGAACCGCGGAGTCAACTTGCGAGAAGCTGTCTTAAGGGGAAGGTTTTGTGTGGAGAGCCATACTCTCTGACGGCGACAATATCTAGGACTCTTAGTTCTACGCTTATTAGCGGCTCTCACAGTCTGCGCCCTATAACGGCAAAGTGCAGACCTGACCCTCTTCCAGGTGCGCTCACAACGTTGGACAAAAGCCTGAGCGGAGGGGACGCAGGACTCGGCGAGCTGAGACGAGAACAGCGGAGGCTGGTACCCGAGGCTACTCTGAAAAGGAGATAGACCGGTCGCAGACGAAGGAAGCGAGTTGTGGGCGTATTCTGCCCAGGGAGCTGTTCTGACCAAGACGCAGGGTTACGAAAAGAAAGACTGCGTAAGATGCGACCAATAGTCTGATTGGCCCGTTCTGCTTGACCGTTAGACTGAGGGTGAAAGCCGGAAGAGAGACTGACGGAAGCTCCAATCAAACGGCAAAACTCCCTCCAAAATTGAGACGTGAACTGCGGACCCCTGTCCGAAACGACGTCTGACGGAAGGCTATGAATTCTGAAAACATTCTCGACGATGATTTGTGCCGTTTCTTTAGCAGAAGGGAGCTTAGCGAGGGGAATAAAATGAGCCGCCTTAGAGAACCTATCGACAACCGTAAGAATAACAGTCTTCCCCGCTGACGAAGGCAGTCCGGTGATAAAATCTAAGGCGATGTGAGACCACGGTCGAGAGGGAATGGGAAGCGGTCTGAGACGGCCGGCAGGAGGGGAGTTACCGGACTTAGTCTGCGTGCAGACCGAACAAGCAGCCACGAAATGACGCGTGTCACGCTCCCGAGTGGGCCACCAAAAACGCTGGCGAATGGAAGCAAGCGTACCCCGAACGCCGGGGTGGCCGGCTAACTTGGCAGAGTGAGCCCACTGAAGAACGGCCAGACGAGTAGGAACGGGAACGAAAAGAAGGTTCCTAGGACAAGCGCGCAGCGACGGAGTGTGAGTGAGTGCTTGCTTTACCTGCCTCTCAATTCCCCAGACAGTCAACCCGACAACACGCCCCTCAGGGAGAATCCCCTCGGGGTCGGTGGAGACTACTGAAGAACTGAAGAGACGAGATAAAGCATCAGGCTTGGTGTTCTTAGAGCCTGGACGATAAGAAATTACGAACTCGAAACGAGCGAAAAACAGCGCCCAACGAGCCTGACGCGCATTAAGTCGTTTGGCAGAACGGATGTACTCAAGGTTCCTATGGTCAGTCCAAACGACAAAAGGAACGGTCGCCCCCCAACCACTGTCGCCATTCGCCTAGGGCTAAGCGGATGGCGAGCAGTTCGCGGTTTCCACATCATAGTTATGTTCCGACGGCGACAGGCAATGAGAAAAATACGCGCAAGGGTGGACCTTGTCGTCAGAGAGGGAGCGCTGAGAAAGAATGGCTCCCACGCCCACCTCTGACGTGTCAACCTCGACAACGAACTGTCTAGAGACGTCAGGTGTAACAAGGATAGGTGCGGATGTAAAGCGATTCTTGAGAAGATCAAAAGCTCCCTGGGCGGAATCGGACCACTTAAAGCACGTCTTGACAGAAGTAAGGGCTGTGAGGGGAGCTGCCACCTGACCGAAATTACGGATGAAACGACGATAGAAATTCGCGAAGCCGAGAAAGCGCTGCAGCTCGACGCGTGACTTAGGAACGGGCCAATCAATGACAGCTTGGACCTTAGCGGGATCCATCTTAATGCCTTCAGCGGAAATAACAGAACCGAGAAATGTGACGGAGGAGGCATGAAAAGTGCACTTCTCAGCCTTCACATAAAGACAATTCTCTAAAAGGCGCTGGAGGACACGTCGAACGTGCTGAACATGAATCTGGAGTGACGGTGAAAAAATCAGGATATCGTCAAGGTAGACGAAAACAAAGATGTTCAGCATGTCTCTCAGGACGTCATTTACTAATGCCTGAAAGACAGCTGGAGCGTTTGCGAGGCCGAAAGGAAGAACCCGGTATTCAAAGTGCTCTAACGGAGTGTTAAACGCCATTTTCCACTCGTCCCCCTCCCTGACGCGCACGAGATGGTAAGCGTTACGAAGGTCCAACTTAGTGAAAAACCTGGCTCCCTGCAGGATCTCGAAGGCTGAAGACATAAGAGGAAGCGGATAACGATTCTTAACTGTTATGTCATTCAGCCCTCGATAATCTATGCAGGGGCGCAGGGACCCGTCCTTCTTCTTAACAAAAAAAAACCCCGCTCCGGCGGGAGAGGAGGAGGAGACTATGGTACCGGCGTCGAGAGCTACAGACAAATAAGAGCCTTACGTTCGGGAGCCGACAGAGAGTATAGTCTACCCCGGGGGTGGTTCCTGGAAGGAGATCAATACTACAATCATACGACCGGTGCGGAGGAAGAGAGGTGGCCCTGGACCGACTGAACACCGTGCGCAGATCGTGATATTCCTCCGGCACCCTCGTCAAATCACCAGGCTCCTCCTGTGAAGAAGAGACAGAGGAAACAGGAGGGATAGCAGACATTAAACATTTCACATGACAAGAGACGTTCCAGGAGAGGATAGAATTACTAGACCAATTAATAGAAGGATTATGACAAACTAGCCAGGGATGACCCAAAACAACAGGTGTAAAAGGTGAACGAAAAATTGTGAGAAATGGTTTCGCTATGATTACCAGAGACAGTGAGGGTTAAAGGTAGCGTTTCACGCTGAATCCCGGGGAGAGGACTCCCATCCAGAGCGAACAAGGCCGTGGGCTCCTTTAACTGTCTGAGAGGAATGTCATGTTCCCGAGCCCAGGTCTCGTCCATAAAGCAGCCCTCCGCCCCAGAGTCTATCAAGGCGCTGCAGGAAGCTGACGAACCGGTCCAGCGTAGATGGGCCGACAAGGTAGTGCAGGATCTTGAAGGAGAGACCAGAGTAGTAGCGCTCACCAGTAGCCCTCCTCTTACTGATGAGCTCTGGCTTTTACTGGACATGAAGTGACAAAATGACCAGCGGAACCGCAATAGAGACAGAGGCGGTTGGTGATTCTCCGTTCCCTCTCCTTAGTCGAGATGCGGATACCCCCAGCTGCATAGGCTCAGCACCCAAGCCGGCGGAGGAAGATGGTAGTGATGCGGAGAGGGGGCAACGGAGAACGCGAGCTCCTTTCCCCGAGCTCGGTGACGAAGATCAACCCGTCGCTCTATGCGAATAGCGAGTTCAATCAAGGAATCCACGCTGGAGGAACCTCCGGGGAGAGAATCTCATCCTTTACCTCAGCGCGAGACCCTCCAGAAAACGAGCGAGCAAAGCTGGCTCGTTCCAGTCACTGGAGGCAGCAAGAGTGCGAAACTCAATAGAGTAATCTGTTATGGATCGATTACCTTGACATAGGGAAGCCAGGACCCTGGAAGCTTCCTCCCCAAAAACAGAACGATCAAAAACCCGTATCATCTCCTCCTTAAAGTCCTGATACTGGTTAGTACACTCAGCCCTCGCCTCCCAGATAGCCGTGCCCCACTCACGAGCCCGTCCAGTAAGGAGAGATATGACGTAGGCGATACGAGCTGTGCTCCTGGAGTAAGTGTTGGGCTGGAGTGAAAACACAATATCACACTGGGTGAGGAACGAGCGGCATTCAGTGACCTCCCCAGAGTAACACGGCGGGTTATTGATTCTGGGCTCCGGAGATTCGGAAGCCCTGGAATTGGCCGGTGGATCGAGGCGGAGATGGTGAACCTGTCTTGTGAGGTCGGAGACTTGGGCGGTCAGGATCTCAACGACATGTCGAGCAACAGACAATTCCTGCTCGTGTCTGCCTAGCATCGCTCCCTGGATCTCGACGGCTGAGTGGAAAGGATCCGAAATCGCTGGGTCCATTCTTGGTCAGATTCTTCTGTTGTGAACTTGAGTGAGGACCCAAAAGCGGTTTAACAAAAACAGAGTCCTTTAATGTAAAAACACAGGGAAGACATAGATCCTCTTCAGATGTAGAAAAATGGCAAAATAGACAACCCTCAGAGAGGGCGACAAATGAAACAGAAAGTCCTTCTGATATTTACAAAAGAGTCCCCTTCTTAGCAGCAGAGGAGAATAGCTGGGTTGCGGCGACAGACTGCTGGTCTCTCTGGGTAGGCGCGGGTCGTAGCGGACAGAGGTACCTGATCACACGTAGCATCAGAAGAACAGGCAGATTCCGACAGGATGGGACAAGGGTGAAGCAAACAAGACAATAGTTTGGTTCTGGCATGAGAAACTCAAACGAGAATCTGACAAAGAAAGAAGCAGGAACAGAGAGAGAAATAGAGACCTAATCAGAGGGAAAAAAGGGAACAGGTGGGAAAAGAGTGAACGAGGTAGTTAGAGAAGATGAGGAACAGCTGGGGGAAGGAGAGGAAGAGAAGGTAACCTAATACGACCAGCAGAGGGAAACGGAGTGAAGAGAAAGAACAGGAACAAGACATAATATGACAATACATGACATCTTTCCCATCTATTTTGCAATCTATATGGCACGGCTGTAAATTTCTGGTCTTTAAATGAAACTGGTATACTTTATTATTTATCACAATTTGCTTTAACCAATTCTGCTCTTTAATGCAGTTCCTAACTTTTTCCCTCTTCCATTTTTGCGGTAATGCTGAAATGAGTTGTTTGTAATTTTGAGTAGAGCAGACATTTCCATGTGTTTTTATTAGCTGCATTTATGACATAACTCCACCAGTCCTATTTATGATATACTTTACGAAGTGTATACCTTTTTTAAACTGTTAAAAAAAGTTTAATCAATTAGTATATTTGAGTTTAACCACAATATTTGTTCTGTCATTTCTGGTGGATTAAATTGAAATTGCAACTAACTTTCTATGGCTTGTTTTAAAAATAGTTATATTTGGGAGATTATTTCCTTTTCAAATAACTGAAAGTGAGAGTTTGTAATCTGAATAAAGGGAAAAAGGCCTTTTTGAACATAGGATGAGACATTCTCACTAATTTGCTGGAGAACCAGTTCGGATTTAAGTATAACTTTTGTATTACTGAAGCCTTTAGTGAGATGTCTAATGCTTTAATATTGAATCATTTCTGCCCCCCGAATTAATATTCATTATATAAATAGGCTGTTTTAATTTTGTCTGGCTTGCTGTTCCAAATAAAAAAATTTTTTTTTTTCTCATATCATTTTAAAAGCTGTTCGGTAGGTGTAGGCAAGGCCATAAGCAAATGGGTAAACTGGGATATGACTAAAGAGTTAATCAGGGTGATTTTTACACAAATAGAAAGGTATTTACCTTTCCATGGTAGTAAGATCTTATCTATTTTTTTCATGAATCATCAGCGTTCAATGACACCTTTGTTTTTAAGCCCTGTATTTCTAATCCCTTGATATTATTCTTGGATCTGACTTTAATAGTTAACATTTCGATGACCATAATAAATAGATATGCCGATAGTGGACAACCTTGTTTTACTCCTCTTGACAGCTTAAAACTTTCTGAGAAGTAGCTATTATTTACTAGTTTACACCTAGGGTTACTATACATGATGTTAACCTATTTTATAAGATATTCTCCAGTCATACTTAATCCTTTTCAAAGTCCACTATGAATAATAGGCCTGGTTTCACAGATTTTTCATAGTGTTCTATTGTTTCCAGTACTTGCCTTATATTATCACCAATGTATTGCCCATGTAAAAAACCTGTCTGATTATAGTTAATAATGTCCGACAATACTTTTTTAATACTATGCGCTATACATTTTGCTAGAATTTTTGCATCACAACACTGAAGTGTAAGGGGCCTCCAATTTTTTTAAAGGACTGGGTCTTTATATTCCCCACTTGAATCCTGTTTCAGTAATAATGAAATCAGACCTTCTTGTTAAGTGTCTGATAATATACCATTTACATAGGAGTGGTAAAAGCATGCTAATAAACATTGTCTGAGTATATCAACAAAATGTTTTGGTACATCTCAACTAATGTCTAATGTTTATGTAATAAACAAAAGGAAAATGCTGTTCTGAAACACAAGGCTTCAATGAATCATGAGAGACATGGATATAAAAGAGGAGTGAAATGGATGTAGAAAATGGAGGGAGGAAGAGAAAGAAAAGAAGCATGGGGAAAATACAGGGAGGTTTTGGTGGGGGAGGATGAGGGTAAGCAGGGATGGAAGAGGGATGAGACAGAAGAGAGAGAGAGAGAGAAAGAGAGAGAGAGACCGAGAGAGAGAGAGAGAGAGAGAGAAAGTGAGAGAGAGAGTGAGAGAGAGTGAGAGGGAGACTGCAGCTTGACTACGTCTGGACAAATGGATATCGATAGATCATATAGCCACAAAAACAGCTGATGGGATTGAACTTTAGCCAGACAGAGATGAGAGGGGGGCGGTGTGTATGTTTGTGTGTAGACGTGCTATAAATAATGTTGAGCTGAATTTGCCAAACTGGCTCTGTTGTCAGTCACAATAAAGGCCAGATTTTAGACTTCCGGATGCCCTACACCCACCCACCCACACATACCACTCTAATCATTACTTTGCACACTCTCTGCATTATTTGAACCCATATCCTGGAATCAAATACCGGCCTCCATCCCTCCCTTCTCTTTCTTTCTTTCTTTCTCTCTAACTCTTTCTCTCCCTTCTCGCTCCCTCTCACTGTCTCTCTACCCCTCTCGCTCTCTCTTTCCCTCTCCTCCACTCTCTCTCCCTCTCCCCATCTCTCCCTCCCCCACTCTCTCCCTCTCCCCATCTCTCCCTTCCTCTCTCCCTCTCCCTTGATACTTTGTGGAGACAATCACAGCGTTGTCTTGTCTGTCAATACCAAGTTTTCTTCTTATTGTGTCTCTGCTCTATTTAACGATAATTCCAACTGCTACAACACACAAAAATACTATGTTTGTACCCGTGTATATATATGTGTGTGTGTGTGTGTGTGTGTGTGTGTGTGTGTGTGTGTGTGTGTGTGTGTGTGTGTGTGTGTGTGTGTGTGTGTGTGTGCAAGTGAGTATGCACATGTGTTTTTGTGCATTTTAGAATGTGCATCGTCACTTTTCAATAAGAGGGTGAAGCAGCTATTGACCGACAGCAGCACAGCAGGAATGTATTTCATCGAGCAGGGCAGAGGCACGTCAATGCTGTCTGCTGTTGTAAAAATGGATTGTGAGGGATTCAGAGCAGACAACACAATGTAACACAATGTAACAGATTACTGCAATGTCAAGGCGATAGGAGGCTTATTAATGAAGAGTTTGTTAAGGGTTCTAACACCAGTTTATTCCAGATAGCCTTAGAGGGATTTGTAAAGAGAGGGAGATGCACTGGGTTTTGGGAATGGTAGAAAGGACTTGGTCTTTGCCGAACACACACGCACACACATGCACAGTGGTAGGCTACCTCTGATTTGATATTGTTGTCTCCGAAGCAGAGGTGTTGGAGGTAGGCTGCGGCGTTGGACTGGACTGAAGGGAACTGGTGCTGCAGCATCTGAATCACTTCAGGTAACTCTGGATCCCTCCAGCCAAACTCCCTACAGAAAGAGAGGGGAAGGGGGGTGGAGAGAAAGAGAGAGGGGGGAAAAGAGGGGGGAGATAGAGAGAGAATGAGAAAAAATGTAATTGTTAGATGATTATACAGCACAACACAGTACCCGCAGGCGACATTTATTTGCGAGGTTGAAGACCATAAGATCGTTAGTTGTGTGGGTGTGTGAGGCCAGTCACCACCGTTAGTTTATTAGGTTTAACACTCCCACTGATACGCAGGACAAAGTGAAATAAATGTTCTCTCTCACATCATTATGGGGGAAATGGTTTTCTTTATTATGTTATCCTTCTCACATGGTTGTTGTGGAATGCAGAGGAATTAGAAATACAGGAGGGATAGAATACCTACTGTGTTGCTCACCCCTGCTATAATACTCTACCCCTCTCTCTCTCCATGTGTCTCTGTCTCTCTCTCTCTCAATGTGCTTCTGTCTCTGTCTCTCTGTCTGTCTGTCTCTCTCTCTCTCAATGTGTCTCTGTCTCTCTCTCTCTCTCAATGTGCCTCTGTCTCTCTCTCTCTCTCTCGCTCTGTCTCTCTCTCTCACTCTGTCTCTCGCTCTCACTCTGTCAATTCAATTTAAGGGGCTTTATTGGCAGGGGAAACATATGTTTACATTGCCAAAGCAAGTGAAATAGATATTAAACAAAAGTGGAATAAACAATAAAAAATGACCAGTAAACATTACACTCACAAATTTTCCAAAAGAAAAAATACATTTCAAATGTCATATTTTGTCTGTCTATATACAGTGTTGTAACGATGTGCAAATAGTTGAAGTATAAAAAGGAAAATAAATGAACATAAAAATAGGTTGTATTTACAATGGTGTTTGTTCTTCACCGGTTGACCTTATCTGTGGCAACAGGTCACAAAACTTGCTGCTGTGATTGCACACTGGTATTTCACCCAATAGATATGAGAGTTTATCAAAATTGGAATTGTTTTCGAATTCTTTGTTGGTCTGTGTAAAATATGTGTCTCTAATATGGTCATACATTTGGCAGAAGGTTAGGAAGTGCAGCTCAGTTTCCACCTCATTTTGTGGGCAGTGTGCACACAGCCTGTCTTCTCTTGAGAGCCAGGTCTGCCTACGGCGGCCTTTCTCAATAGCAAGGCTATGCTCACTGAGTCTGTACCTAGTTAAAGATTTCCTTCATTTTGGGTCAGTCACAATGGTCAGGTATTCTGCCACTGTGGACTCTCTGTTTAGGGCCAAATAGCAGTCTAGTTTGTTCTGTTTTTTTGTAAATTCTTTCCAATGTGTCAAGGAATTATCTTTTAGTTCTCATGATTTGGTTGCACTGTAACAAATGTATGTAGTTTGTACAGTAAAAACACACATTAATTCCTTGTTTTATCCTTTAACAATTGAATGATGCAGACCGCAGTGCATCTTGGGTCGCCGAACGATTACAGTTTGTAACGGTGAATGTTACAGTACATGTTACGCAAACATAATACAGGCAAGATGATTTACAGCTCTTAACGGTTAGTTGTAGGCCTACTGGATTAAGGTATTACGCTGTCTTTTCGGGTGAAGTCTTGGACAAGACCCCTACACTGAAGCAGCCATCAAGTGGGTTAAATCATATTTCACATTCATCAGCCATACAATGAGAAGAACATTTCTCACTAGGATATGGCTCCCGATGTAAAATAACCTACAGAATCACATAGCCTATTTTAAACAATTGACCATTTGGGCACATCACGCTTTCCACGTGCCCAGGCAGTCTGGTGAATGAAGCGAACATCTGCAATTGCGGTCAGTAGGCTACATGAAATTTGTTTAATTTTGAGAGAACATTTTGCATCGGGAGCCCGTGAATCGATTTAAAAACATGAAGTGTCTCCGCCTTCTGTCCAAAACTGTTATAATTAATAGCCTATTCCATGTTCTGTTATCCCCAAATATTTTTGTACTTGAGCTAATAGCTAGCTGTGCCCTCCCTTAGCTAAATATTGGAACGTTGTTTGAATCAAGATGGAATATTTTCTAGATGTATTTTCGTTATGTCAGTTATGGCTTGATGGTTTGAATATTTAATAAATCTGTCTGTACATTGGCGAGCTAGCTGCATTATAACTGTCATTTTGTCACGCCTTGGTCTTAGTATTTTGTGTTTTCTTTAATTATTTGTTCAGGCCAGGGTGTGACATGGGTTTATTGTGTTGTCGTATTGGGGTTTTTGTAGGCATTGGGATTGTGGCTGATTAGGGGTGTGTCTCGCATAGGCTTGGCTGCCTGAGGCGGTTCTCAATCAGAGTCAGGTGATTCTCGTTGTCTCTGATTGGGAACCATATTTAGGGAGCCTGGGTTTTGCTGTGTATTTTGTGGGTGATTGTTCCTGTCTCAGTGTTTGTTGTCACAAGATAGGCTCAGTCACTTTGGTTTTTCTTTTTTCATTGTTTTGGAAGAGAAGAGAACGAGCGCCATTCTCCTTGCGGAGATGGTGCTAAATCCATCAACACGGTCGGTCCCTGGGATTGGGCTGGCCAACACGATTCGGTTTGCTTGGAAGGAAAAGGAGTTGGAGCCTTTAGGACGGGAAACTTTTGGAAGGATAATATTGATGGGGATTCTAAAGCTGACGGTGAAGGACGTGTTTTGTTTCCAAGGCAACTCGTTGGAGGGAGCATACGACGTGGCACTATATACGGAGGAGAAACACGATGATATCCTGAGAAGGGCAAGAGCAGTGGGAGGTGAGAGGCCGATGAGCCACTATGAAATAACAAGCCTGGCGAAGAACAACTTTAGGGTTGTAACTGTCAACATTTACAACCCATACGTTAAGGACGAAGAGGTGAGGGCCTTTCTGGGGAGATACATGGATAACGTCTCCTCAGCAAGGCACCTTAAAGACTCCCTTGGGTTTTGGAATGGGAGGAGAGGCTTCCAGGCCCTCCTCAGGGAGGACCCAAAGGGACATGGTGGCTACCTCCATCCTCCTGCTATGTTCTCCCTAGGGGCTGACAGGGGGACGTTGTTTTATGCACGTCAGCCCCCATTTTGCAGGTGCTGTGTGGCCTACGGCCACATATTCGCCTCGTGCAGCACAAGAAAATGCCGATTTTGTGGATCTGAGGAACACGAGGCGAGGGATTGTGACAAGCCTAAGGCGTGCCAAGGGTGTGGCTCGTCTGCACACCTGTGGCGTGGGTGCCCGGCTCGTCAGAGGTCATATGCGTCTGCGGCTGGTGGGGGAGCAGGAGCGGGGATGGGGGAAGAAGAGGAGCGGAAGGAAGCACGCCTCATGACCAGAGTACAGATCCAGAGGGGAAGGCCGCAAGGAAGGAGGAGGAGCAAGAAGCGGCGGATGGAAGAGAGAAGGAAACGGAAGGCACGGGAGTAGGAGAACCAGGAAAAGCGGCGGAAGAAGGCAACCGAGTGGAGAAGCATGAGAGAGAAGAAAGCGAGGGAGGAGTGTTGGAGAAGGAGACGGTGGAAGAGCAAGTGGACTGGGGGGAAAGTGCCCTGGTGGAAGAGATGAGGGGTATGGTGGAGGAGCTGGCGGGGGGGGGTGGTATCTCTCCACTGCCGCCATCACCAAAGAAGAGAATGAAGAGGAGGGTGCGATTGGCCGACAGTGAGAGGGAGGGGATGGCCAAGAGAGTGATGGGGGTGGGAGAAACCTCTGGGTTGCTGCTGGTTTCCCCAGGCCCTCAACTTCTGTTGGGTGGGGCACACCTAACAAGATTCAAGACTGGGTACAGGAGGAGGTGGGGAGTTTTTGTTTGGGGACTCAGCCTCCCGATTTTTTTCCAAACCAGCTGCAGCACTGGGGAGGGGAGGAGTGTGGGGATAGACCCAGGGTGCAGGGCACCCCGGAGCCAAACACTATTCCTGCATCCTGGGTTGATGAGATAGAGGAAGAGGGGGATGTCGGGAGTACAGATGGTATTCTCACCGGTAGATATGGAGCAGGGGAGCATCGGGTGAGTCTCCTGTTTTTGTTTTTTTCTGTCTGGGTTTAGAATTTGAGTGTATTACATGATTTTATTTTATTTTTTCATGGCATCTAATTTTACTTTTGTTAGTTTAAATGTAAGGGGTTTAAGGGATTTTGTTAAGAGGAGGGCGGTTTTTAGTTATTTGGAGGGTGTGGGGTTTGATTTTTGTTTTTTACAGGAGGTTCACCTGAGGGATGGAGGGGATGTTAGTAAGTTTAAGAGGGAGTGGGACAAGGGGGAGTCGGTTTGGGGTATTGGGGGGGTGCACTCATCGGGGGTAGGGATTTTGTGTGGGCACAGGGAGGTAAAAGTGGAAGATTATTTTGTGGTAATGCAGGGGAGGGTTATAGGGGTGGATGTCACAATAAGGGATTGTAAATTTAGATTAGTGGTGGTGTATGGGCCACAGGTGGTGGCAGACAGGAGGGAGATGGTGGACTGTCTGACGCCCCTGTGTGTCACAAATAGGAAATTAGTGATAGGGGGGGATTTTAATACAGATTTAGGAATAGGGGGGATAGCAGTGCAGGCGCCATTACCAGGCTAATGGCTTGCCATGGTCTGGTTGATGGTGGTCTGCACACTACTCCGAAAATGGCCGGTCCTACATGGCGCAACTCCAGGGGGGTTGAGCGGAGGCTCGACTATATTTTTGTACCCAGGTCTTTGGGTAAGTTGTCTGGGCGGCTGTTGCCTGTTTTCTTTTCGGATCATGACGGGGTGCTCCTGCAGGTGGGGTCACCAGTCTGCCTCCTCGGTAGGGGGTACTGGAAGTTAGATCGGGATGTGCTGGAGGAGCAGGCTTTTGTTGACGGGTTTTATGGTTTCTTTTGGAGGCTTGAAGGACTCCGGTCCATGTGCGAGAGGGTGTTAGAGTGGTGGGAATTAGTTAAGGTGAGGATTAGAGCTTTTATAATAGGGTATTGCAAGAGGAAAAAAGGGAGGAGAGGAGGGAGGTGGATCGTATCCAAAAGTTAATTGAACTCGAGTACGAGGCAGGCAACCTCGGCGGGTCGTTTGACTGGGAGAGATCCGCAACCCTAAAGGCGCAGCTCAGGGAGTTGCAGGAGCGGAAGGCTCGAGCTTTCCTGGAGCGTGCGCATAGTGGCTTTCTAGAACACAATGAGACTTGTTCTGCTATGTTCTTTAAGTCGGTTAGGGCCAGACAGAGTAGGAAGGTAATGCATGGCGTTAGGGAAGAAAATGGTAGTATAGTTAGAGAACCAGAGGATATGGTCAGGGTGACAACTGATAATTTCCAAGGTTTATTTAAGGAAAGGGAAATAGATGTAGAGCAGGGAAATGTGTTTTTAGAACACTTGTCCAGGCGGTTGCCGGAGGACATTAGAGAAGTGATGGAGGCCCAGATTTCACTAGAAGAGGTTGAGAGCGCTCTTAGGAGGATGGGAAAAGGGAAGGTGCCTGGGATGGATGGGCTGCCAGCTGAGTTTTATCTCAAGTTTTGGGGTATACTTGGACCAGTGGTCCTCGAAGTCTTGAAGGCCATCCTTGAGACGGGGGTCCCGGGGGATCAATGGCTGTTGGTGTGCTGTCACTTTTATATAAGAAGGGGGAAGTAACAGACCTTGGCAACTGGCGGCCGTTGACCTTGCAGTGTGTAGATTACAAGCTACATGCAAAGGTTTTAGCAGACCGGTCCCTTCCCTACGTCGTCCATGAGGATCAGACGTGCGGGGTAGAGGGCCGCTCTATTAGATGGAACCTACAGTTAATCAGGGACTCCATCGCTTGGGTTGAAGATAGAGGACTGCCTTTAATGGTAGCAGCGCTAGATCAGGCGAAAGCCTTTGACCGCGTGAATAGATCCTTTTTATTCAGAGTGTTAGGTCGATTAGGATTTGGGGAGAAGTTCATAGGATGGATTCGTACATTATATGTCGGAGCGGGGTGCCGAGTTAGTGTAAATTGTCACTTGGGTGACGTTTTTGACCTCTCGTCTGGGGTCAGGCAGGGGTGCCCACTCTCGGCTCTCCTCTTCGTTCTGTACATGGAGCCTCTGGGGGCTGCCATTAGGGCAGACACAGGGGTGGAAGGCTTGTTGATCCCTGGAAGTGGTGGGCTGCGTGTTAAGATGACGCAGTACGCCGACGACACTTCCTTGCTGCTGTGCAAGGACTCGTGCCTGACAAGGTCCCTTGCCATCTTTGGGGATTTCACCCGAGCGTCGGGAGCGGTTCTGAACCATGCAAAGTCTTCCGTCAAGTTTTTCGGTAGATGGCGCGGTAGAACGGATGTGCCTGGGGGGTTATCTCTCTGTGAGGGGGCCCTGAGGATTCTCGGGGTCCATTTTGAGACCTCCGGCTCAGCGACGCTAAACTGGAACATGCGTATCGCAGTGGTACAGAGGAAGCTAGCAATGTGGAAGGCTAGGTATTTGTCTTTTATCGGCAAAGTCCTGGTCCTAAAGGTGGATGTGTTGCCGTCTCTTTTGTATTTGGCGTACATCTACCCATTGCCGGCTTGTCTGAGGAGGCCTCTAGGTAGGCTTGTGTTTCAGTTCATGTGGAGTGGCAGGTGCGAGTGGGTCGCCAGGGCACGCATGCTCTGTCCCATCGGGGAGGGAGGTAGGGGGGTACCACATTTCCCCCTCAAGCTGGACGCAATTTTTGTTTCTTTCTTGTTAACGGAGCTTGCTCATCCAGTGATACACCCGTCCGGTTACCTCCTGCGGGTGTTCTTCTCGTATCAGGCGAGAAGCGTAATGGTGTGGTCTAACACGGGTCCTCAGGCGGAACAGCTGCCGTGGCACTTTGGTCATGCGGCCAAGTGGCTGCGTGCACACCCTGAGGTTGACGTTGCCCGAGTAGGTTTAGATCACAGGCACCTGTACGAGGAGGTCAGAAAGGCAGGGAGTCCGGCGCCTGTAGTGGGCATCTCGGAAGTGGTCTGGGAGGGAGTGCAGGCGCGGGGTCTGGACAACAGGCTCAAGGACCTGAATTGGTTGAGCCTCCATAAGAGCTTGCCGGTACGTTCCATCTTGTACCGGTATAGTTTGGTGCAATCCCCCACCTGTCCAAGATCCTCTTGTGGCAGGGAGGAGACTGTGCGCCATGTCTTTTGGGAATGTGCCTTTGCCGGAGTAGTATGGGCTAGGGCACGGGTGTTGTTAGGTTTGGTAAGGGGGGATTTTGTATTGACGTGGGCCAGGTTAGAGAGAGGTGTAGGGAGAGCGAGAGGGACGGATAGGGACAGGTTTCTGCTCTGGCTTCTCATGAGTCTCTTTAAACGGGGGCTGTGGGAAGCCAGGCAGAACATGGTGAAGACAGGGAGAGATTGGGGGTGGAAGGGATAGTGAGGAGGATGGAAGGAGATTTGAGGGGAGGATGAAGAGGGAGGAGAGGAAGTGGGGGCAGCATGCTGCTCGGGAGAGGTGGAAGGGGGGTTTAGGGCTGGGTGTCATTTAGATTTGTAAGGGGATAGATTAGGGACGGGGAGATAGGGAAAGGTAGTTTGTAGGGTGACGGGGAGGGACGATGCTCCCCTGAGGTTTTGTTTGGGGTTTTTGTTTTGTTTAGTTAAATTATAATACCATTGTTGGAGTATGTATGAAAATTATGAGTTGTAAATGAGTTGTAAAGAATGAATGGTATTGAAGGTAATAAATTATTTTTTATAAAAATAAAAATATAGGGCTGTTTCATTATTATTTTATTATTTCATTATTTGGGTTTTCATTATTTCTTTTCGTTAGTTTTGTAGTTTCTGTATGTATAGGTTTTTCTTCATTAAAATATATCATGAATCATCATCACGCTGCATTTTGGTCCGATCCTTGTTCTACCTCTTCGTCAGAGGAGGAGATAGAAGAGAGCCGTTACACATTTGAGGTGAATTTAGGGGAACTATTCTCAGCCACAAACGTTAGCTTGCTATTCTGAGTTGAATTGTTTATATAACTTCTATTTTGGGGATTTGGATTGTAGAAATAACGACAGGCTACTGCAGCTTGAACTGAGACAGATGATTTTTTAATTTAAAAAAAGTATTATCCAGAATCAACCTTACACGGTTCAAATGGTTCAGTGCAAATCTTGTATGCGTGAATCTAATACAGTAGTATCATTCGTACAGCACATTAAACTTGATAGAAATTCACCCAATTGCTCTTTTAATTGTGGTGTGCCCAGAATGTTCCAGTGAATTCAGGCAATTTACTGCCTTTGAGTCTCACTTACATGCTGACCACACCGCTGGCATCATGTGAGTGAGTGAGTGAGTGAGTGAGCCTTGCAAAATAAATGTACACATACAGTTGAAGTCGGAAGTTTACATACACTTAAGTTGGAGTCATTAAAACTCGTTTTTCAACCACTCCATACATTTCTTGTTAACAAACTATAGTTTTGGTAAGTCGGTTAGGATCTACTTTGTACATGACACAAGTCATTTTTCCAACAATTGTTTACAGACAGATTATTTCAGTTATAATCCACTGTATCACAATTCCAATAAGTCAGAAGTTTACATACACTAAGTTGACTGTGCCTTTAAACAGCTGGGAAAATTCCAGAAAATGTTGTCATGGCTTTAGAAGCTTCTGATAGGCTAATTGACATCATTGGAGTCTATTTGAGGTGTACCTGTGGATGTATTTCAAGGCCTACCTTCAAACTCAGTGCCTCTTTGCTTGACATCATGAGAAAATCATAAGAAATCAGCCAAGACCTCAGAAAATAATTGTAGACCTCCACAAGTCTGGTTCATCCTTGGGAGCAATTTCCAAACGCCTGAAGGTACCACGTTCATCTGTACAAGCAATAGTACGCAAGTATAAACACCATGGGACCACGCAGCCGTCATATCGCTCAGGAAGGAGACGCGTTCTGTCTCGTACTTCGGTGCGAAAAGTACAAATCAGTCCCAGAACAACAGCAAAGGACCTTGTGAAGATGCTGGAGAAAACAGGTACAAAAGTATCTATATCCACAGTAAAATTAGTCCTATATCGACATAATCGGAAATGCCGCTCAGCAAGGAAGAAGCCACTGCTCCAAAACGGCCATAAAACGAGCCAGACTATGGTTTGCAACTGCACATGGGGACAAAGACTTTTTGGAGAAATGTCCTCTGGTCTGATGAAACAAAAATGGAACTGTTTGGCCATAATGACCATCATTATATTTGGAGGAAAAAGGGGTATGCTTGCAAGCAGAAGAACACCATCCCAACCGTGAAGCATGGGGGTGGCAGCATCATGTTGTGGGGGTGCTTTGCTGCAGAAGGGACTAGTTAGTGCACTTCACAAAATAGATGGCATCATGAGGGAGGGAAATTATGTGGATGGCAACACCCACCCGTAGCACGCGCTCCAGCAGGTGTATCTCACTGATCATCCCTAAAGCCAACACCTCATTTGGCCGCCTTTCGTTCCAGTTCTCTGCTGCCTGTGACTGGAACGAATTGCAAAAATCGCTGAAGATGGAGACTTTTATCTCCCTCACCAACTTCAAACATCTGCTATCTGAGCAGCTAACCGATCGCTGCAGCTGTACATAGTCTATCGGTAAATAGCCCACCCAATTTTACCTACCTCATCCCCATACTGTTAATATTTATTTACTTTTCTGCTATTTTGCACACCAGTATCTCTACCTGTACATGACCATCTGATCATTTATCACTCCAGTGTTAATCTGCAAAATTGTAATTATTCGCCTACCTCCTCATGCCTTTTGCACACAATATATAGACTCTCTTTTTTTTCCTACTGTGTTATTGACTTGTTAATTGTTTACTCCATGTGTAACTCTGTTAATTGTTTACTCCATGTGTAACTCTGTGTTGTCTGTTCACACTGCTATGCTTTATCTTGGCCAGGTCGCAGTTGTAAATGAGAACTTGTTCTCAACTAGCCTACCTGGTTAAATAAAGGTGAAATAAAAAATAAATAAGAAATATTGAAGCAACATCTAAATACATCAGTCAGGAAGTTAAAGCTTGGTTGCAAATGTGTCTTCCAAATGGACAATGACCCCAAGCATACTTACAAAGTTGTGGCAAAATGCCTTAAGGACAACAAAGTCAAGGTATTGGAGTGGCCATGACAAAGCCCTGACCTCAATCCTATAGAACATTTGTGGGCAGATCTGAAAAAGCTTGTGCGAGCAAGGAGGCCTTCAAACCTGACTCAGTTGCACAAGCTCTGTCAGGAGGAATGGGCCAAAATTCACTCAATTTATTGTGGGAAGCTTGTGGAAGGCTACTTGAAACGTTTGACCCAAGTTAAACAATTTAAAGGCAATGCTACCAAATACTAAATGAGTGTAAGTAAACTTCTGACCCACTGGGAATGTGATGAAATAAATAAAAGCTGAAATAAATCATTCTCTCTACTATTATTCTGACATTTCACATTCTTAAAATAAAGTGGTGATCCTAAATGACCTGAGACAATGAATTTTTACTAGGATCAAATGTCATTAATTGTGAAAAACTGAGTTTAAATGTAATTGGCTAAGGTGTATGTAAACTTCCGATTTCAACTGTAAGTGGATATGCTGTACAAAACTGTTGTCTGTTGAGAGTACTCCCCATCTTAGTAGGAGATCGAATCAAAAATCTACCAGATAGTGGTGTATGGCAGTTGATTTTGCTCCTAAGACAAATCGTCGGATACAGATGTGCATTAGCCATTAGTGCTGACCAGGTGGCATATCTTCAAGTCCTTATTGATGAATATACCAATTTCAGAACTGAGACATTTCCTGGCAAACCCCTCAAGTCAATGCACCATTATCTCTGCTATTACCCAGAGCTTATCATTAGGTTCAAGCCACTTATTTGTCTCTGGACGTTGAGGTTCGAGAGTAAGTATACTTACTTCAAGCAGTGTGTACGGAAATTGCACAACTTTAACAATCTACGTGGGACTCTAGCAGAGAGACACCAACTGTTCCAAGCCTATTTAAGTGCTGGCAGTTTATTTCCGCCTCTCAATCAAGTAGAAAAGGGAGCTGACTTTTATGCCACCGATTACAACAAGAAGATTGAGGATTCAGTCGCTGCATTTCACTTCAAATTTATATAACACAGTTGTTTTAAATTATATCACTGTCAAAAGCACAAAGTACAGAAAGGGAATGTATGTTGTGATGGGGAAAGATGAGGATGGATTGCAAATGGGTGAGATGAAGTTGATCCTGGTCCATTGCTACTCTTCTGTTTATTCTGTCTTAAAGAGGCAGCAGGCTGTGCAGCTAGTTGATTTAGGTATTAACTGCCTAACAGGAGTAGCCCAGGACTCAAACTTTATCTGCATGAAGACCTTGTTGATTTTTACCCCTTAGTGGAGTACAAGGTATTTGGCAAATCAATGATGATCCTTCATCATTCTTTCCCTTTGTTGTAGAGCCATAACACTGCTAGGAGAGGAGATAAGAGAGGCAGTATTGTCTGTGCTACCAGATTTCCCCAAGCAGACACTTTCATCCCTCCTGGACAAGCTTGCAAGTGTGGGAGTATAGGGAAAGCCAGGCCTTCATTTTCTTAAAGAAGAAGACCTACAGGAGCACACCAGACCAATACAATGCCGGAAGCTGCTAAATGCATGGAGATTTGAAGGTATTACATTTGGCTAAAAGATTTACAAGTGTACTGTACAGTTGAGAGGAAATGTTTGGAATTTTATTACTTTAGATTTCTGAGTTGAGCAACTATTTTACTTCCAGGTCAAGCAAGGAGTTACACAGCTAGTGCCATCCAGGATACATCAACATTTGAGCCATCAAGCCCGTCCCCTTCACAGTCATCCTCCACATCCAGCACAACCCTGTCAACAACCAGTACGACCAGTACTGTAGACCTGGACATCTGGCTGGAGAACTTCACTGTCCCTTGGGGGAAAATGTCCATGAACCTGAGATCAGCCATCGCTAGAGGTACACGGCCAACCACGGGAGAACGAAGAGATGGTAAGAATGAAAGTAGATGCAATAAGAGTTATTGAGCCTAATCCAACCAGAGCAGATTGCTGTGCAATAGCCAAGACGATGCTACAACAGTATCTGTAAAGGTGTCGCTGATACAATGAGTGATGGCACAACAATTGGGAGTGGCTATGGATCCCTCTTAAATCAGATGAAAACAGGCGTTGAGCATAAGAATGGTGATAATCCTATGGTATGACTAAGAAAGAGAAAAACACTCTCAGGCTCATCGACTGTAATCAGTGCAAGAGGGCCGACTGACAAACACGGCTGTGTAAGATGGCAGTCAGACAAACACGGCTGTGTAAGATGGCAGCCAGACAAACACGGCTGTGTAAGATGGCAGCCAGACAAACACGGCTGTGTAAGATGGCAGCCAGACAAACACGGCTGTGTAAGATGGCAGCCAGACAAACACGGCTGTGTAAGATGACAGCCTGACAAACACGGCTGTGTAAGATGGCGGCCAGACAAACACGGCTGTGTAAGATGGCAGCCAGACAAACACGGCTGTGTAAGATGACAGCCTGACAAACACGGCTGTGTAAGAAGTCAGCCAGACAAACACGGCTGTGTAAGATGGCAGCCAGACAAACACGGCTGTGTAAGATAGCAGCCAGACAAACACGGCTGTGTAAGATGGCAGCCAGACAAACACGGCTGTGTAAGATGGCAGCCAGACAAACACGTCTGTGTAAGATGGCAGCCAGACAAACACGGCTGTGTAAAATGGCAGCCAGACTTTCCCAAAGAAGAAACGGAAGAAACTTTGGAGGCAAAGCGTAAGGAAATGGAGCAGCTTTAATCCAGAGAAGGGCCGGCAGGAGGTGACAGAGGACAACTCTCTCATGCAAGCAACATTTTACTTACAGCGCTGTGCCATCAACACTAGCCCAGCACCTAAGATAGCCCGAGCTGAGAAGTAAGTGGCCGTACCTTTTCACACAGAAGGAACTCTACAACCACTTCAAGTTACCGACAGATGTCTCAATCCTGGAAAAAATTTATGCAACAATGGTAGAAAAAGGAAAGATTATTATACAATACTTCCACTACAAACCAACAAATGAAGAGGTTTGGCACATCCTGTCAAGGTTTGAAAAGGGTGGAGAGACTGCAGTTGGCCCTTGTGTTGTCCTCCTGCTGATGTCCTATTTCAAAGAACGGACAGATGCACTCCTTCTACAGGCTGATGTGAGTTTTACATTCATCTGCATCTTATGCATAAAATAATACTTTTCTATGTCATTTTAGAAGGTTAAAATGATGATGTGCCAAATGTTCAAAATATGTGAATTTAAAGTTATAGAATTTGTTGTTTTATATCTTTCATATCTTATATAAGATATATAAAAGATATCTTATATATTTTATATCTTGTATATATTTTATCTTTGTGTCATAACTCTCCTGTGACGATCTGAAGGATCAGGTTACAATGGGTCCACTCTACAGCGTGCTCTCTCTCGTAGAGGGGGAGAGCGGGAAGTCGACTGTTTTATGGCGGTCATAAAATACGCTGCCTCTGTGCTCTGTAGTGTTCGAGGTTGGAATGCAAACTGTGGAACACAGAGAGGCCCTTGGACATCTAAAGTTTGAATAATTAAACAATATTTATATTTTTGAGAATGTTTGAGTGGTCCGTGGACACTTAAGGGACAGTCGTTACGAGTGTGTTTCATTTGGTGATCTCATGAGGGACAGGAAACACTCATTACTATGTCTTTGGTTGTGTACAGTTTTTTCTTAAATATGGGGTTTACATCTAACTATTGTGAAACGCATATGATTAAACATGAAACTATTTATGAAAAGATGTCATGTGATGTTAACCTTCTAAATGAGAAAATATGGGTTTTCATGTAAAGTTAACCAAATCAGTGGCCCACGTGAGCATAGAAGTTACGTTGGCGTCATGGACCGCCCTTTTCTCAGAAGTATATAAAACCCACTCCTGACAAAATTTACATTAGACTACAAAACATGGAGCTGACGCTATATGTTGAAATGGTTAAGAACTACAACTCTACAGGCCCAGGAGACCAGACAGCATGTAGTGTTGGCTACATGGCTAGAAATGGCAACTCTGAGACTATCAATCCCTACAGAATAAGAGTAAATCCTAGACGTAGAATTACTAGTCTGCAGTTGGAAATTACGTAAATCTAGTACAAGAATACAGACAACCGCGGAAGCATCTATTCTATGCAACGACCATCTATACGCCTGACGTATCCAATACAACAGACACTATCCAGAGCTGCTGAGAAATCGACAACTACGAAAGACATTGTAACTTCTGGGGAAGTTAACCAGAGACTCTCTGATGAACTGACTCTCCAGCAGATGGACCGGCGATTCCAACAGAGAAGACAACATTGACATACAGTACGGGCATAAATATATACATTGCAATTATTTTCAGATGAGCGGCCGTTCATGTGCAAAGGATTAGCATTCCCATGAATATAATTATCAACTGTGTGTAGTGAATCCATTTTGTCTTTCCCGCTTTTTATCTGTCCTCACCCCTTTCCATTGTCTACCAAGCCACAATACCGGTTTAGCCCACTAGGGACTTATCAATTTCATTGTGTTAGTAACCAATAACTATATTGTTTGTTTATGTATTTCTGTGATTTGATTAGTTAGTTAGTAAATAAATAATTAAGCCAATTTGTATATTGCTGATTCATTATGGAGGCTAGGGTTCGTGCATATATCCAAGTGTTTGCGACGTTCAGTAATGAGAACTGATGAGGTACAATTCATTAATAAGCAACTGTTTTGATAAGATATGAACATATTTGAAGAGTCGATTCGGAAAATAGAGACTCTAAAAACATTTTCCCGTGGTGCCCCGACTTCCTAATTAATTAAAGATTACATGATTAGTTTAATCACGTAATAATAATTACACATAAAGAATTGATTTGATAAAATAACAGTCTTCACATTTAATGACAGTCACAGACACGACAGGTGTCAGCCACAGCCACAGATGTGGAGTGATCAATTCCACTGCCAGACTCACCAAGACTGATTGTTCAAGGTAATGTATCCAATAAGACTTTCTGCGTGAGTAATTGTTTTTAGACAGGGCCTTATAATAGCAATGTTTCACAGAGGCCATTGTGAAACATAAATGTGATCTGATTTCAGGTGACACAATGACTGTTGCCAAATGGATAATAAGCATTGAGAAGGAGGTTGTGATGTCAGTCCACTCCTACTTAGTGGCAGTGCTGGCAGCTTTTTTTTGCCTCATTCTATACCTTCAATCTGAAATACCAAGAGGAGGCTTCGCACACCCTGGAGCTCATCCAAAGGTAAACAAAAATATGCTTCGTCCTTGGGAGAATTCCATTGCGGGGGCTATAAACTGAGGCATTTTGTACCACAGCTTGGTTTGGCAGGTTAATTGAATCAAGATATGTTGATACGTTTGAAAGGCTCCTTTGTCAGAGCATAAACACATAATGTGAAGCCATTATTTGAGCTGGGGACAATGTACAGAGGTAATGCAGAACAATTCAGACACTTTTGAAGACATCAGGGGACCATCTTTCCACAATTTTGTCTGGGTGTGCACTTTGTTTTCACAGTTTTGCTGGAATCAATCCATCCACTGGCTCGAAGACCGCCACAGCAGAGGTCGTCAGCAAGAAAAGCGGAAAGGTAGTGGAGAAGAAGAGACACACAATTAATGTACATGTCTGTACTCTGCTCCGGAAGATAATGGACTTTGAACAGCTATAGGCTAGTTCCTCCTGGGCAAACATTTTATTTATTTTTGTCAATTGTGACCTGCTCAAGAAAGTTTGGTTTGTCACTGGGGTTGACTGTTTTTTTTTTTTTACACTTTAAGTGTTTGAAAATGATCCAGTATGCACTGAAATTGACATATTGTTGAGGAAGTAATGCTACTCTGGATGTTTGGAAATGTCTGGCATTTACTCTGGCTTCTCTACAGTCTCTGGTTCGGATCCAGCCTGTATCACATCCGGCCATGATTGGGAGTCCCATAGGGCGGCGCACAATTTACCCAGCGACGTAAATAAGAATTTGTTCTTAACTGACTTGCCTAGTTATTTATTTATTATTTTTTCCAGGTAAGTTGACTGAGAACACATTCTCATTTACAGCAACAACCTGGGGAATAGTTACAGGGGAGAGGGATGAATGAGCCAATTGTAAACTGGGGATTATTAGGTGACCATGATGGTTTGAGGGCCAGATTGGGAATTTAGCCAGGACACTAGGGTTAACACCCCTACTCTTACAATAAGTGCCATGGGATATTTGATGACCTCAGAGAGTCATGACACCCGTTTAACATCCCATCCGAAAGACGGCACCCTACACAGTGTAGTGTCCCCAATCACTGCCCTGGGGGATTGTGATATTTTTTTAGACCAGAGGAAAGAGTGCCTCCTACTGGCCCTCCAACACCACTTCCAGCAGCATCTGGTCTCCCATCCAGGGACTGACCAGGACCAACCCTGATTAGCTTCAGAAGCAAGCCAGCAGTGGTATGCAGGGTGGATTGCTGCTGGTTAGTTAAAAAAAGGTTAAATAATTAAAACAATTATAATAATATATATTTTTTAATTCCTCAAAACTTGACTAGACAACCGTTATTAAAGCTTGAGTATTTTGTTTTGGGAAGGGCATAATTTGGGAATCTGGGAATATGACAACATTTTCATTGAGATCTTTTCTAACCATAATCTCACCTAATTAAAAAGTCCAATTACCATTCACAAACCTACATACTCTGCATTTAACATGGGAGTGAAGGTAATGACAAACCTCCTAAGATAAGACCAGGCAGACATGTTGCACAAAACTCTGTTGAGAGTAGGCCCGTCTACTCCTCTTAGTAGGAAACAAGATACATGTTTTCTTTTTTTAAGCTCAAAGCGAGGCAATTTGAGTTACCTGTGTCTGAAAGACACACACAGTATACCAGTGCCTTTGTTATCTGTCACTTTCTATGTTGGGACAGGTATAAACATGCACCTTATTCAGGATGACGATCTCTTTTGAAGATTGATACGTTTGAAACTTTTTTGTTGAAAAAAATGGCTTTACATCTGAATGCAGAATAGCCTTGTGACAAAATATCGTAATTTTTTATGTCACAAACAAGCTAGAATATCATTAAACATCATTTTGCGCAATTTTTCAATTTGTAAAGGAAGATGCTTCTCAGTTTTGTAGATGGGGTGGTTCCATCTTAACTAATGCTATAATGGAAAGCCTTGATTTAAAAAAAAGTTATGTCATACCAATACTGTTAAGATTAACAATTGTATTCTGTCCTGATTAATCATTTTAAAATGTACACTTTTTTGATAGGTGCTAGGGGAAAAGTGTAGGTTTGTAATTGAGGCGTTTTTGATGCAGCCCATCTGGCTACAATTTATTGGCATTTCCCACTGAGCAGCAGTGAAGTTTTACTGTTTATTTTTTGTATTATGTTTACTTGTTTTGGTAATGCAAATGTTTTAGAAATTTACAGTACTAATGGCATATTTTATCTGTAAATGTGACCCGATTCAGGAAACTAGCCATGATTACCTGAGATAATGAGTGGGCTGGACATGCAAAGAGATGAGTTTGGATTGGTTTGCGGTGTAGCATATTGTATCTATAAAATGAGCTGCTCGTTATGCATAGATAATCCTTTCTACTGCAGTTTTTTCTAAAGTTATAATGTTAGCTATGGAGAACTGGTAAATATGTTGCTACTGCTCTCAATAATATTGCTGCCCTGAATTTATCAGGCTCTATAGACAAAGGTCAGTGGGAAAAAGTTGTGATGGACTACTTTCTGGAGGACGATCGTGCCATGCTGACTCTCTCTGACTGAAAATGAATCAGACCATGAGGAAATTCCTGATTTAGGTAAAAATATTGTTTGTGATGTTTTCTCAGAATGCCATTTCGCATTGCTAGTTATAGCCTAATGTTAGATAGCTAACTAGATAACATTGAACCTATTTGGTTAACTTTAGCTAGATATGACAATCGGTTTGTATTGCTAGTTAAAGCTTGCTGTTAGCTAGCCAGCTGACGTTAGATGGCTGGCTAGCTAGCAACATTATGTGTATGAACTGTATGTAGTGATCTCAAAATGCCATTTTGCCTATATTGTATAATAATGCTAAAATATTTGTAACAGGAATTTGTCTTTCAGCATCAGTAGAACATGCCTGACTCTCCTCCACCAGTCATACAAGGAGAATGGTCTAATGCCTCCCATCAAAAAGAGAGCTGACCGAAGCAAGCACAGGTTACACCTGAAGCATGACACCTTGCAGCAAGTGGTGAACTTTATCAACAACTACGCAGAGGATAATGCAATGGTATTACCAGGACTCCACTCAGGACACAAATACTTTGTTGGGAAACTATTTCAATCCCATGTGACAAAAGTAGCAGGGTGGCGTCTCTACAAGGAATCAATGACAACACTTGGTATGTAAAGCATAAACACATTTACATTATTTACATTATGGCACTACTTTTATTGATCTCACATTATTTCAGTATTTTACAGAGGTACGTGTAGTCGGGCTGTCTTCCTTCAGGAATATGTGTAGAAAATTGCTGCCCCACATCTCAAGCACTAAGCCCAGGACAGACCTGTGCTGGCAGTGCCAGAGGAACAACTATCAGGTCTTCAGACCTGCCAGAAGCTGTTAAGTCAGCCAAGCTTAAGAAGCAAGAGCAGCATCTCCTGCTTGTTCAGAGTGAGCGGTCTGTCTACCAGAAGATGGTTGCTGACTGCAAGACCACCTGTCAAGACCTGCAGTTGTCTCTTGGGGAACCTACGGAACCAGTTGTCTCTGAGGGCCCTACTGAACCAGTTGTCTCTGGGGCCCTACTGAACCAGTTGTCTCTGGGGCCCTACTGAACCAGTTGTCTCTGGGGTTCTACTGAACCAGTTGTCTCTGGGGTTCTACTGAACCAGTTGTCTCTGGGGTTCTACTGAACCAGTTGTCTCTGGGGTTCTACTGAACCAGTTGTCTCTGGGGTTCTACTGAACCAGTTGTCTCTGGGGTTCTACTGAACCAGTTGTCTCTGGGGTTCTACTGAACAAGTTGTCTCTGGGGTTCTACTGAACCAGTTGTCTCTTGGGGAACCTACTGAACCAGTTGTCTCTGAGGGCCCTACTGAACCAGTTGTCTCTGAGGGCCCTACTGAACCAGTTGTCTCTGGGGTTCTACTGAACCAGTTGTCTCTTGGGGAACCTACTGAACCAGTTGTCTCTGAGGAACCTACTGAACCAGTTGTCTCTGGGGTTCTACTGAACCAGTTGTCTCTTGGGGAACCTACTGAACCAGTTGTCTCTGGGGGAACCTACTGAACCAGTTGTCTCTGAGGGCCCTACTGAACCAGTTGTCTCTTGGGGAACCTACTGAACCAGTTGTCTCTGGGGTTCTACTGAACCAGTTGTCTCTGAGGGCCCTACTGAACCAGTTGTCTCTTGGGGAACCTACTGAACCAGTTGTCTCTGAGGAACCTACTGAACCAGTTGTCTCTGGGGTTCTACTGAACCAGTTGTCTCTGGGGTTCTACTGAACCAGTTGTCTCTTGGGGAACCTACTGAACCAGTTGTCTCTGAGGGCCCTACTGAACCAGTTGTCTCTGGGGTTCTACTGAACCAGTTGTCTCTGGGGTTCTACTGAACCAGTTGTCTCTTGGGGAACCTACTGAACCAGTTGTCTCTGAGGGCCCTACTGAACCAGTTGTCTCTGGGGGAACCTACTGAACCAGTTGTCTCTGGGGTTCTACTGAACCAGTTGTCTCTGAGGGCCCTACTGAACCAGTTGTCTCTTGGGGAACCTACTGAACCAGTTGTCTCTGAGGAACCTACTGAACCAGTTGTCTCTGGGGTTCTACTGAACCAGTTGTCTCTGGGGTTCTACTGAACCAGTTGTCTCTTGGGGAACCTACTGAACCAGTTGTCTCTGAGGGCCCTACTGAACCAGTTGTCTCTGAGGGCCCTACTGAACCAGTTGTCTCTTGGGGAACCTACTGAACCAGTTGTCTCTTGGGGAACCTACTGAACCAGTTGTCTCTGGGGTTCTACTGAACCAGTTGTCTCTTGGGGAACCTACTGAACCAGTTGTCTCTGAGGGCCCTACTGAACCAGTTGTCTCTGAGGGCCCTACTGAACCAGTTGTCTCTGAGGGCCCTACTGAACCAGTTGTCTCTGGGGTTCTACTGAACCAGTTGTCTCTTGGGGAACCTACTGAACCAGTTGTCTCTGAGGGCCCTACTGAACCAGTTGTCTCTGGGGTTCTACTGAACCAGTTGTCTCTGGGGCCCTACTGAACCAGTTGTCTCTTGGGAACCTACTGAACCAGTTGTCTCTTGGGGAACCTACTGAACCAGTTGTCTCTGAGGGCCCTACTGAACCAGTTGTCTCTGGGGTTCTACTGAACCAGTTGTCTCTTGGGGAACCTACTGAACCAGTTGTCTCTGAGGGCCCTACTGAACCAGTTGTCTCTGAGGGCCCTACTGAACCAGTTGTCTCTTGGGAACCTACTGAACCAGTTGTCTCTTGGGGAACCTACTGAACCAGTTGTCTCTGGGGTTCTACTGAACCAGTTGTCTCTTGGGGAACCTACTGAACCAGTTGTCTCTGAGGGCCCTACTGAACCAGTTGTCTCTGAGGGCCCTACTGAACCAGTTGTCTCTGAGGGCCCTACTAAACCAGTTGTCTCTGAGGGCCCTACTGAACCAGTTGTCTCTGAGGGCCCTACTGAACCAGTTGTCTCTGAGGGCCCTACTGAACCAGTTGTCTCTGGGGTTCTACTGAACCAGTTGTCTCTTGGGGAACCTACTGAACCAGTTGTCTCTGAGGGCCCTACTGAACCAGTTGTCTCTGGGGTTCTACTGAACCAGTTGTCTCTGGGGCCCTACTGAACCAGTTGTCTCTTGGGGAACCTACTGAACCAGTTGTCTCTTGGGGAACCTACTGAACCAGTTGTCTCTGAGGGCCCTACTGAACCAGTTGTCTCTGGGGTTCTACTGAACCAGTTGTCTCTTGGGGAACCTACTGAACCAGTTGTCTCTGAGGGCCCTACTGAACCAGTTGTCTCTGAGGGCCCTACTGAACCAGTTGTCTCTTGGGGAACCTACTGAACCAGTTGTCTCTTGGGGAACCTACTGAACCAGTTGTCTCTGGGGTTCTACTGAACCAGTTGTCTCTTGGGGAACCTACTGAACCAGTTGTCTCTGAGGGCCCTACTGAACCAGTTGTCTCTGAGGGCCCTACTGAACCAGTTGTCTCTGAGGGCCCTACTAAACCAGTTGTCTCTGAGGGCCCTACTGAACCAGTTGTCTCTGAGGGCCCTACTGAACCAGTTGTCTCTGAGGGCCCTACTGAACCAGTTGTCTCTGAGGGCCCTACTGAACCAGTTGTCTCTGGGGGCCCTACTGAACCAGTTGTCTCTTGGGGAACCTACTGAACCAGTTGTCTCTTGGGGAACCTACTGAACCAGTTGTCTCTTGGGGAACCTACTGAACCAGTTGTCTCTTGGGGAACCTACTGAACCAGTTGTCTCTTGGGGAACCTACTGAACCAGCAAGAAAAGACATCAGGATGCATTACAGCTTTGATTTTGCTCAACAAGTAAACAACATGTCCTCCTTTATACTGATTAAGGACATAGATGGACAGATAGATATTCACTCAACAAAAAACTATATTTATATATATATATATATGGGAGGTAGGAAAATGCCTTTCACTGAGCTGTGTAAAGACAGATTGACAGGGGTGAGACAATCAATTGTAATTTCTCTAAATGTTCTTTTGTTGTTTGCAGGTGCACTATCCTTCTGACCCTATGCAGCCAGGTCCCATCTACTTTTAACTCCTTGCAAGTGTGGCTTGTTTGGTGTCTACTGTGAAGGAATGCCACAACAAGTCAACTACTTGGTTGATGAAGGCGTGTCATCCAGCAAAGGCAGCAGTGCAGTCATCAACTACATGACCTATTTCTTTACCAACTACGGAGTTGGGGAAACACGTGTGGACCTGAATTGTGATAACCGCAGTGGCCAAAATAAGAACATGTTTGTGCTCTGGTATTGTCCCTGGTGGACCATGCACAAGCTCGCCACAGTCTGGTCCTTCACTTCCTGATCACAGGCCACTCCAAGTTTGCCCCCGACTGGTGCTTCAGCCTCATCAAGCAGCGCTTCAGAAATAACAGAGTGAACACTGTTTGAGATTGCTGGTGTTGTGAAGGACAACACTGTGACAGGGGTCAACATCCCACAGCTGGTTGGACTGGAGGATGGTACGGTGCTGGTGGAAAGCTATGGCTGGCAACAACACCTGACTCTGTCCTTCAGGCCGCTGCCACAGATCAAGCAGTACCAGCAATTCAGGTGAATATCATTTTCATTGCATTATATGAGGTCGGCACCAGGTTTCAGCTGCTGCGCAACAGACATCCTTCCTCTCATAGATGGTCTGCCTGTACAAGCACCACCTGGACTGGACACAGCTAGACAAAATTATGTTTTTGAGAAGATCAGGTAGATCAGTTTTGCGATGAAGAGGCTATGGACAATCACATGCCCTGCACCAAAGTCAAGGGCAGGACAGAAACAGGCTCTCCGAAAATAGATTCCCCTGTTCATGCGTGGTTCGGATGGACCAGTCATCAGCACCTTCTGCAGTGCCTCTATTCAAATGACTCTCTCCTAACACACACGCCATACGTTGCTGCTACTATTTTTTGTTTATCCTGCTGCTCAGCCACTTTACCCCTGATTGTATGCATATAACTACCTCGTCTATCACTATCGTTATTGATGTTGTTTGTGTACATACTGTGTATGTTATTTATATTGACACTATTTCTGTATTTTTGTAATATTTGTAATTTAAACAGTAAATTTTCTACAGTATGAGTAATTGTGTTGCTGTCCTGGGGCTCTGTGGGTCAGTTTGTGTTTGTGAAAAGAGCCTCAGGACCAGCTTGCTTAGGGGGCTCTTCTCCAGGTTAATTTCTCTTTAGGTGATGTCTTTGATATGGAAGGTTTGGGAATTGCTTTCTTTTAGGTGGTTGTAGAATTGAACGGCTCTCTTCTGGATTTGAATAATTAGCGGTTATCGGACAAATTCTGCTCTGCGTGCATTGTTTTTTTTTCACTGAGGATATTTTTGCAGAATTCTGCATGCAGAGTCTCAATTTGGTGTTCGTCCCATTTTATGAATCTTTGGTTGGTGAGCGGACCCCAGACCTCACAACTATAAATGGCAATGGGTTCTATAACTGATTCAATTCTTTTTTTGCCAGATCCTAATTGGTATGTTGAATTTTATGTTCCTTTTGATGGCATAGAATGCCCTTCTTGCCTTGTCTCTCAGATCATTTACAGCTTTGTGGAAGTTACCTGTGGCACTGATGTTTAGGCCAAGGTATGTATAGTGTTTTGTGTGCTCTAGGGCAACGGTGTCTAGATGGAATTTCTATTTGTGTGGTCCTGGCGACAGGACCTTTTTTGGAACACCATTATTTTGGTCTTACTGAGATTTGCTGTCAGGGCCCAGGTCTGTCAGAATCTGTGCAGAATATCTAGGTGCTGCTGTATGCCCTCCTTGGTTGGGGACAGAAGCACCAGATCATCAGTAGACATTTGACTTCAGATTCTAGTAGGGTGAGGCCGGATGCTGCATATTTTTCTAGCACCCGCGCCAATTCGTTGATATATGTTGAAGAGGGTGGTGCTTAAACTGCATCCTTGTCTCACCCCTCGGCCATGTGGGAAGTAATATGTGTGTTTTAACCTCACACTTGCTGTTTGTGTACATGGATTTTATAATGTTGTATGTTTCCCCCCCCAACACCTCTTTCCATCAATTTGTATAGCAGACCCTCATGCCAAATTGAGTCAAAGGCTTTTTTGAAATCAACAAAGCATGAGAAGACTTTGCATTTGTTTCGATTTGTTTGTTTGTCAATTAGGGTGTGCAGGGTGAATATGTGGTCCACTGTATAGTAATTTGGTAAAAAGCCAATTTGACATTTGCTCAGTACTTTGTTTTCACTGAGGAAATGTACGAGTCTGCTGTTAATGATACTGCAGAGGATTTTCCTAAGGTTACTGTTGACGCATATCACACGGTAGTTATTGGTGTCAGATTTAGCTCCACTTTTGTTGATTGGGGTGATCAGTCCTTGGTTCCAAATATTGGGGATGATGCCAGAGCTAAGGAGGATGTTAAAGAGTTTTAGTACAGCCAATTGGAATTTGTTGTCTGTATATTTGATCATTTCATTGAGGATACCATCAACACCACATGCCTTTTTGGGTTGGAGGGTTTTTATTTTGTCCTGTAGCTTATTCAAGGTAATTGGAGAATCCAGTGGGTTCTGGCAATCTTTAATAGTTGATTCTAAGATTTGTATTTGATCATGTACTGTATATGTTTTTGCTGTTTGTTCTTTGTTATAGAGCCAAAAAGATTGGAGAAGTGGTTTACTTTTAGGTGTCCTGTGTGAATTTAAGTATGCTCTCTCTAATTATCTCTTTCTTTCTCTCAATCAGAGGACCTGAGCCCTAGGACCATGTCTCAGGACTACCTGACATGATGACTCCTTGCTGTCCCCAGTCCACCTGGCCGTGCTGCTGCTCCAGATTCAACTGTTCTGCCTGTGGCTATGGAACCCTGACCTCTTCACCGGACGTGCTACCTGTCCCAGACCTGCTGTTTTCAACTCTCTAGAGACAGCAGGTGCGGTAGAGATGCTTTTAATGATCGGCTATGAAAAGCCAACTGACATTTACTCCTGAGGTGCTGACCTGTTGCACCCTCGACAACTACTGTGATTATTATTATTTGACCATGCTGGACATTTATGAACATTTGAACATCTTGGCCATGTTCTGTTATAATCTCCACCCAGTACAGCCAGAAGAGGACTGGCCACCCCTCATAGCCTGGTTCCTCTCTAGGTTTTGGCCTTTCTAGGGAGTTTTTCCTAGCCACCGTGCTTCTACACCTGCATTGCTTGCTGTTTGGGGTATTAGGCTGGGTTTCTGTACAGCACTTTGAGATATCAGCTGATGTAAGAAGGGTTATATAAATAAATTTGATTTGTTTAGTGTTTTCCAATTTTCCCAGAGTGGTTAGAGTCTATGGATTCTTCAATTACATTGAGCTGATTTCTGATGTGCTGTTCCTTTTCCCGTAGTGTATTTCTGTATTGTTTTAGGGATTCACCATAGAGGAGGGGTAGACTCAGGTTTTCCAGGTCTCTATGTTTTTGGTTGGACAGGTTTCTCAATCTCTTTCTTAGATTTTTGCATTCTTCATCAAACCATTTGTCATTGTTGTTCATTTGCTTCGGGTTTCTATTTGAGATTTTTAGATTTGATTGGGGAGCTGAGAGGTCAAATATACTGTTAAGATTTTCTACTGCCAAGTTTACACCTTCACTAGTATAGTGGAACGTTTTACCCAGGAAGTTGTCTAAAAGGGGTTGAATTTGTTTTAGCCTAATTGTTTTCTGGTGGGTTTCCAAACTACATTCCTACCATCTACAGCATTTCTTAATGTTACTCAGTTCCTTAGGCCTGAATGCCTCATGATTGAGTATTGCTCTGTTCAAGTAGACTGTGATTTTGCTGTGGTCTGATAGGGGTGTCAGTGGGCTGACTATGAACACTCAGACTGTGGGTTGAGGTCAGTGATAAAGTAGTCTACAGTACTACTGCCAAGATATGAGCTATAGGTGTACCTACCATAGGAGTCCCCTCGAAGTCTACCATTGACTATGTACATATCCAGTGTGCGACAGAGCTGCAGGAGTTGTGACCCGTTTTTGTTGGTTATGTTGACATAGTTGTGCCTAGGGGGGCATATGGGGGCAGGTGTTTGTCCCCCTGTGTGCTGAGGGTTTCAGATTATTGTCTGGTTCTGGCATTTAGGTCATCACAGACTAGTACATGTCCCTGGGCCTGAAAATGATTGATTTCCCCCTCCAGGATGGAGAAGCTGTCTTCATTAAAGTATGGGGATTCTAGTGGGGGGATATAGGTAGCACACAGGATGATATTTTTCTCTGTTAAGATAATTTCCTTTTGAATTTCTAGCCAAATGTTCCTGTTTTGATGAATTTAATGGAGTGAGTTAGGTCTGCTCTATACCAAATTAGCATAACCCTGAGTCCCTTCCCTGTTTCACACCTGGTAGTTTGGTGGATGGGACTACCAGCTCTCTGTAACCTAGAGGGCAACCAGTGGGTCCTTCTCCTCTATACCAGGTTTCTTGCAGGATGACAATGTCTGTATTTCCGATTTCTTTAACGAAGTCCAGGTTCCTGCTCTTTAGGCAAAAGGCAGATGACCTCAGGTCTTGGATATCCCAGGATGAGATAGTGAAGGCTTTGTGTTCCATAAAGTGTGCAATGTTGTTGCTCGTGTGGTTTGGCCTCAGGCCAGTAAGTGTGAGCAGAGCCTGCTGAGCATCTGGTAGATGCCATTGGCTTGGGCTAGTGTAAGAGTGGGGGTTGGGCCTATTTGCCCGCTCACTGCCTGGGCGGATGTGTGACTTCCATGTTGATGCCCTCTTTGCGGGGGTGGGGTGCATGGGGTTGGCAGGAGGGGCATAGGTCTGATCTAAGGGGGCCTAAATGGGGTGTGGGCATGGTTGACTTGGGGTGTTGATTGGTTGGGGTGTGTTTGTGGCTGGTAGTGTGGTCTGGATGTAAGTCCTCTTGGCGTGGGTCCTCTATGTATAGGTCCGGGAGAGTGTCTCGTTGGTCTGGGTGGGGTGTCTATTGATTTGTTGCTCTGTTGTCTATTGATCTGAGGGCTATCAGGGTGGCTCAGAGAGGGGTGAGAGCCACTGGGCTTGGGGTTCTTCATTTGTCTGTTCTGCTATGATGTTGACGCTATGGTCTGGTGTGGACTCTCTCTCTCTCTTTTTCTCTCTCTTTATCTCTCTCTTGGTCTCTCTCTGTCTCTCTGTGTGTCTCGGTCTCTCTCTTGGTGTCTCTACCTGTCTCTCTCTGTGTCTCTCTCTCTCTTTACCTCATTCCATTCATTTCTATTTTTCTCCTCACTTTTCGCTCTCTCCCTGTCTTTTACCTCTCTCTCTTTTTCACTCTCTTCACAGCTTTCTGTCACTGAACCGTGTAAACCCCAAGAAGGAAAGAAAGGAATAGAGCTGACAGTTTTACTCCAAATTGGATTTTGTTGCAAGGATTGATTTAGTTTCTGCTTTACCACCGAGTGATGTTCTGATGAAGGCACACGTAGATTTACTTTTGTTCTGAAGTGACATCATCAAAGCCCAGAAATACAGTACTCACGACTCCAAAGAATACACTATGCAACTTGAGCCCTGAGGTTGTTTACCTCTAAAGAGCCAAGTACTGAAACAGAGCGCAGCAAATTTAGTAGCCCTAATGGGATTCGAACCTGCAACCTTGTGCGGGTCAGAAGTGTTTCATATTTCACCAAGAGGTCTAAACCTCTTGGCGAGGTCATTCGTGTTAACCTATAAAAACTGTCCAATACAGTTTAAATAGAGACTTAGTGCACCTTACCTAAGTACTCTTACCAGCCTGATTGTTCCCCCTGGTTCTGGTAGATAAATAAAGCCTCTATGTCAATGTCTTTTATCTGCTGCAATGATAAGTGTTTGTTAGAGAGATTGAGGGATCAGGGAAGGAGGGAGAGAGAGGGATGAAGGTAGAGTGAGATGGAGGGATGGAGGAGGGGATCCCCAGGCGTTTCAGGGATTTAAAGGGAGAGCCCCTCACACACTCCTTAAATCACACAGGAGATTAGATTAAGTTTGTGTGTGCCTGTGTGCACGCATGAGCGTGTACACACACGTTCATCCGTGTGTGACAGTTAACAGAAAGGGGTTTGATCTGCTAATAAAATAACTGCGCGCATGCCAAGATGTGTGTGTGTGTGTGTGTGCAAGTGTTGTGTGTGTTGTGTGACCACATCATAAACAACACACAAACACATCCCAAACACAAACACACACACACACACACTTAACCAGTGCACTATTTGATCAATCGCTAGCTTTCATGTCTCTCACAACACACTTTCAGAAGAAAAAGACAACAAAAATGTAAAAAATGAAGAAAAATGACCTGACAACATGAAAGCTGTTAAAGCTGTCTTTGAGTCCTGAAGACAGGTCTCTCTAAGCAGAGTCATATTTTCACAGCACCCATGACATCTCAAATGTTGTTCCCCCCAACCATAAGACAACATAATTTAGCAATGCTAAACTAATGTAGTAATGGCTAGCTAGCATATCCTTAATCCTAACCTTAGGGGAGTGAGAAATGTCTGGCTCTGGAGAATTAGCTTTTCTGGTCCTACCCAAAATGCAATGGGAGTGACAGGTACACACAGGAGGCATGGAGGTCAGGGTAAACGGCAGCAGCTAATCTGATTGGACAAGGCCTGTCAGGGCTGATGACTGATTGAACAGCTCTGTTTGGTGGTGCACATATTAAAACACATGCTAATTATTTACCCTTCAATCATCATTAACCTCTGAGGGACTGAGAGAGAGAAAGATGTGCCTACTGCCCACAAAATTAGGTGGAAACTGAGCTTCCTAACCTGCCAAATGAATGACCAAGAGACACATATTTCCCTTAGATTACACAGACCAACAAAGAATTAGAAAACAAATCCAATTTTGATAGGGGGGTGGGGTCTCTCTTGGTCTCTCGGTATCTCATTCTCTTGGTATCTACACCCCTCTATCCTTCCCCTCTCTCGCCCTCTATTTCCCCATAGTGTTGATGTTACTTTCCATGTGTACTGCAGAGCCAGCCCAGTCCATTCAGTATGGTAAATAGACTCTATTTAAGCAGTGATCTCACAGGCTGAAGTGGATACACAGCGTTCAGTAATTACACTGATAAACACAATGAGATGCAAGAAGACGGAACATGGAACGTAGGGATGAAGCTTTAATTAAAGCTATATGCTAATCAAGATATTGGAAAGGTTCCGGAAAAAACAAACACCATTGATTGTTACACTGACGAATGTGGACGCAAGGAAATACACTAGCATGCAAACGGACGCACACACATATTCATATTCACACTCACCCACATGCTGAAAAATACACACCCACACCACCCACATGTACACATAAATACACACACATTCGGATGCACACACCTATTCATATTCACCCACATGCTGAAAAATACATACCCACACCAACCCACATGTGCACATAAATACACACCCACACGTACACATAAATACACACCCACACCACCCACATGTACACATAAATACACACATATTCATATTCACACTCACCCACATGCTGAAAAATACACACCCACACTACCCACATGTACACATAAATACACACCCACACCACCCACACGTACACATAAATACACACCCACATGTACACATTAATACACACCCACACCACCCACATGTACACATAAATACACACCCACACCACCCACATGTACACATAAATACACACCCACACCACCCACATGTACACATAAATACACACCCACACCACCCACACGTACACATAAATACACACCCACATGTAAACATAAATACACATCTACACCACACACATGTACACATAAAAACACAGACTCACAAAAACACTTGCAGTGTGTACGTGTGTGTGTGTGTGTGTGTGTGCATCCATGTGTGTGTGTATATATAATGTCTAGAGCTAAGTCAGGGCTGACAGCGCAGAACAGAAATCCCAGACAGAGAGAGAAATCAATAAAGAGAGGGAGACTGGAGAGAGAGAGATAGAGAGAGAGAGGGATAGAGGAGGTGGAAATCTAATAAGAGTGAAAATCACAAGATGACTCATTCACACAAGGAAAGCATCTCTGTCCATAATACCACAACCTCTACCACAGTGTAAATTGTATGTGAACTGACTCAAAACCACAGTTCCTACAAAGCTGTGTACCAGTGAAGCGTTTAGGCTTAATTAATCACCACTTAAGCGTTGGTAATGTACAGTGCTTTCAGAAAGTACTCACACCCCTTGACTTTTTCCACATTTTGTTGTGTAACAGTCTGAATATTGAATTGATTGAATTTAGATTTTTTTTGTGTCACTGGCCTACTCACAATAAATACCCCATAATGTCAAAGTGTAATTATGTGTTTAACAAAATCATTAAAAAAGAAAAGCTGATTGTCTTGAGTCAAAAAGTATTCAACCCCTTTTCTATATGAAGGCAAAATATTTCAGGAGTAAAAATGTGCTTAGCAAGTCACATAATAAGTTGCATGGACCCACTCTGTGCAATAATAATGTTTAACTGATTTTTGAATGACTACCTCATCACTGTACCCCACAGATACAGTTATTTGTAAGCTTTCTTACTAGAGCACTGAATTTCAAACACAGTTTCAACCATAAAGTCCAGGGAGGTTTTCCAATGCCTCGCAAATAAGGGCACCTATTGGTAGATGTCACGGATCCCTCCGGAACTTTCATTACGCACACCTGGCCCCGATTCCCAGTGAATAGTAATTTTGTATTTTTATAAAAAAATATTTGACCTTTATTGAATTAGGCAAGTCAGCTAAGAACAAATTCTTATTTTCAATGATGGCCTAGGAACAGTGGGTTAACTAACTTGTTCAGGGGTATAAATGTGCCCTTGGTTTACCAGTGACCTGTTGATTATTGTTACAATGTCCGTTGGTGCGTGTGAGTACCTGTGCTGTGTGTTTAGGATTTCGCGCAATTGTGGTCTTGTCCGGTGTATTAATCACTGTGCACGTGTTATTTATTTAAGGTGCTCCTCGCTCTCTTGTTTAGGATTTCTACCCTGTGCGCCATAATTTGGGCTTAATAAAAATATCTATTACGCATTCCTGTCCTGTTTCCCGAATCATTTATACCAGCGTGACAGTAGATCGGTAAAAATACAAAAAATCAGACCTTTAATATCCCTTTGAGCATGGTGTAGTTATTAATTACACTTTGGATGGTGTATCAATACACCCAGTCACTACAAAGATACTGGCATCTTTCCTAACTCAGTTGCCGGAGAGGAAGGAAACCGCTCAGGGATTTTCACCATGAGGCCAACGGTGACTTTAAAACATTTACAGAGTTGAATGGCTGTGAGGAGAAATCTGAGGATGATTCAACAACATTGTAATTACTCCACAATACTAACCTAATTGACCGAGTGAAAAGAAGGAAGAAGGTACAGAATAAAAATATTCCAAAACATGCAACCTATTTGCAATAAGTTAATACTGCAAAAATGTGGCAAAGTAATACACTTTTTGTCCTGATTTACAAAGTGTTATGTTTGGGGCAAAACACATTTCTGAGTACCACTCTCCATATTTTCAAGGTGGCTGCATCATATTATGGGTATGCTTGTAATCATTAAGGACTGGGGAGTTTTTCAGGATAAAAACTAAACTAAATGGAATGGAGCTAAGCACAGGCAAAATCCTAGCGCAAAACCTGGGTGAGTCTGCTTTCCACCAGACAATGAGAGAGCTTTCTAAAATTATCCACCGCCATTGTTGCAACCCCTATTACAAGTCTGTTCAACCTCACTTTCGTATCATCCAAGATCCCTAAAGATTGGAAAGCTGCGGCAGTCATCCCCCTCTTCCAAGGGGTGACACTCTAGACCCAAACTGTTATAGACCTATATCCATCCTGCCCTGCCTGTCTAAAGTCTTCGAAAGCCAAGTTAATAAACAGATCACTGACCATTTCGAATCTGGTCACGGGTGAACCTCAGCCACGCTCAAGCTACTAAATTATTTCATAACCGCCATTAATAAAAGATTGTACTGTGCAGCCATCTTCATCAACCTGGCAAAGGCTTTCGACTCTGTCAATCACTGCATTTTTATCGGCAGACTCAATAGCCTTGGTTTCTCAAATGACTGCCTCCCCTGGTTCACCAACTACTTCTCAAACATAGTTCAGTGTGTCAACTTGAAGGGCCTGTTGTCCAGACTTCTGGCAGTCTCTATGGGGGTACCACAGGGTTCAATTCTTGGGCCGACTATTTTCTCTGTATATATCAACGATGTCGCTCTTGCTGCGGGTGATTCCCTGATCCACCTCTACGCAGACGACACCATTCTGTATACATTTGACCCTTCTTTGGACACTGTGTTACCAAACCTCCAAATGAGCTTCAATGCCATACAACACTCCTTCCATGGCCTCCAACTGCTCTTAAACGCTAGTAAAACTAAATTAATGCTTTTTAAGCATTCGCTGCCCGTACCCGCCCACCCGACTAGCATCACTACTCTGGACGGTTCTGACTTAGAATATGTGGACAACTACAAATACCTAGCTCTCTGGCTAGACTGTAAACTCTCCTTCCAGACTCATATTAAACATCTCCAATCCAAAATTCTATCTAGAATCGGCTTTCTATTTAGCAACAAAGCAGCCTTCACTCACACAGCCAAACGGACTATCCTACCGATCCTTGACCTCGGCGATGTCATTTACAAAATAGCCTCCAACACTCTACTCAGCAAACTGGATGCAGTCTATCACAGCGCCATCCGTTTTGTCACCAAAGCCCCATATACCACCCACCACTGCGACCTGTATGCTCTAGTCGGCTGGCCCTCGCTACATATTCGTCGCCAGACCCACTGTTTACAGGTCATCTATAAGTCTTTGCTAGGTAAAGCGCCGCATTATCTCAGCTCACTGGTCATGATAACAACACCCACCCGTAGCACGCGTTCCAGCAGGTATATCTCACTGGTCATCCCCAAAGCCAAGACCTACTTTGGTCGCCTTTCCTTCCAGTTCTCTGCTGCCAATGACTGGAACGAATTGCAAAAATAGCTGAAGCTGGAGACTTACTTTCCCTCGCTAACTTTAAACATCAGCTATCCAAGCAGCTAAACGATCGATACACCTGTCCATAGCCCATCTGTAAATAGCCCATCCAATCTACCTACCTCATCCCCATATTGTTTTTATTTACTTTTCTGCTCATTTGCACACCAGTATTTCTACTTGCACATCATCATCTGCCTAACAATCTATCACTCCAGTGTTAATTTGCTATATTGTAATTACTTTGCTATTATGGCCTATTTATTGCCTACCTCCTCACGACTTTTGTACACACTGTATATAGACTTTGTTTTTTCTATTGTGTTATTAACTGTACGCTTGTTAATTCCATGTGTAACTCTGTGTTGTTGTGTGTGTCGCACTGCTTTGCTTTATCTTGGCCAGGTCGCAGTTGTAAATGAGAACTTGTTCTCAACAAGCCTACCTGGTTAAATAAAGGTGAAATTAAAAAATTACAAATATATTCACCATTCAGCAGGACAGTTACCTAAAACACAAGGCCAAATCTACACTGGAGTTACTGTCACGTTCTGACCATAGTTCTTTTGTGTTTTCTTTGTTTTAGTGTTGGTCAGGGCGTGAGCTGGGTGGGCATTCTATGTTGTGTGTCTAGTTTTCCCGTTTCTATGTTTGGCCTGATATGGTTCTCAATCAGAGACAGGTGTTAGTCATTGTCTCTGATTGGGAACCATATTTAGGTAGCCTGTTTTGTGTTGGGTTTTGTGGGTGGTTGTCTTCTGTCTTCGTGTGTCTGTACCAGACAGAACTGTTTCGGTTTTTTCACATTTGTTGTTTTGTATTTTGTAGTGTTCATGTTTATAGTCTTTATTAAAAGACTCCTTCCTCTCCTTCGTCCACAGAAGAAAGCAGTTACAGTTACTTACAGTTTTGGACTTAAATCTGCATGAAAATCTATGGCATTACTTAAAAATGGTTGTCTAGAATTTTAAAAAAAATAATGGGCAAGTATTTTACAATCCAGGTGTGCAAAGACTGTAATAGCTGCCAAAGGTGATTCTAACATGTATTGACTTGGGTGTTAATACTTATGTACATTTGATATTTCTGTATTTCCGTCTCAATAAATTAGCAAAAATATCTTAACATGTTTTCACTTTGTCATTATGGGGTATTGTGTGTAAATGGGTGAGAAAAAATATATTTAATTTTGAATTCAGGCTGTAAGACAGGTTTGGCCACTTTGATGGGGGTGGGGGCCACAACAAATCTGAATTCAATATGAGGGACTGCAGTTGCTCACGGCTCTGCATACCCACATGTGCTTTTTAGAATAAATTCAGTGTAATTATACACATTTTGCCATGGGGCGTAGAGAAGATTTTGCAATTGTATAACACATTTTATGCAATTCTACTGATTTTGCCTTGGGGTGAAGAGAAATGTTTGCAGGTTTTAATATGATACAGTATTTGAATGAGACTGACTAACAAAATCAATGGGGCCGGTAACCCATGGCCGGTAATTCGGACATAATTACTAAGTTGAGATAGATGGCTGCTAGACTAACTTACCAATCTATAAATGTTAGCTGACATGAGCTAATTGAGTGACGATCAGTGACTGACATAACAAGAGAAACTGCTGATGCACAAACAAATTTAGAAATCACACGTTATTGTACTATTCTAACTTGCAACAGTAAGCTAAGACCTGACTGAGTCTCCCCCACCAATAAAAAACTAATGTGGGAAATTGATTAGAGGGTCTTCAAAAGGAAACGCACACATCCGCACAAGTAAGGATGGAGGGAAGCAGGGAGGGAGTGAGGCGGGCAGGTAGGCAGGGTGTTGGGCAGGGAGGGAGTGAGGCAGGCAGGTAGGCAGGGTGGTAGGCAGGGAGGCGGGCAGGCAGGGAGGGAGTGAGGCAGGCAGGTAGGCAGAGTGTTGGGCAGGGAGGGAGTGAGGCAGGCAGGCAGGTAGGCAGGGTGGTAGGCAGGGAGGTAGGGAGTGAGGCAGGCAGGTAGGCAGGGTGGTAGGCAGGGAGGGAGTGAGGCAGGCAGGTAGGCAGGGTGGTAGGCAGGGAGGCGGGCAGGCAGGGAGGGAGTGAGGCAGGCAGGGTGGTAGGCAGGGAGGCGGGCAGGCAGGCAGGGAGGGAGTGAGGCAGGCAGGTAGGCAGGGTGGTAGGCAGGGTGGCGGGCAGGCAGGGAGGGAGTGAGGCAGGCAGGTAGGCAGGGTGGTAGGCAGGGAGGCGGGCAGGCAGGGAGGGAGGCAGGCAGGTAGGCAGGGTGGTAGGCAGGGAGGCGGGCAGGCAGGGAGGGAGGGAGGCGGGCGGGAAGGCGGGCAGACAGGCAGGCAGGGAGGGAGGGAGGCGGGCGGGAAGGCGGGCAGGCAGGCAGGGAGGCAGGGAGGGAGGGAGGGAGGGAGGGTATGACAGTATGCATGCCCATGAAATAATTTGCCAGGCAACAAAAACACTGATGATTGCAGCCTCTGAAGCAATTAGCTGAACAAACAGAATTGGATCACTAATGGAAAAGAGCATTACACTGATAGACAGGTGTTCACTCCATAGACACACACACACGTGTGTGCACAAACACAAAGTCGCTGAGTTGGGAAAGGTAAGGTCCAAAAATTGCTGATCGGCATTTGTGACAATCACACACACACACCCGGACACACGCACACACACGCATGTACACACACTCAGGCACACACATTACTGAGAACAGTACTTTTACAGGTAAATAGCAACACTGAGGATAGAGTCAATCTCTCACTGTGAGCTCATTAAGACACAGCAACAAAACAGACAGTACAAAGTTACACACACACACACACACACACACACACACACTTGAAAACAAACTGACAAACGGTGTTAACAGTCCTTCCTCTCATGTTAACAGTCTTTAATCTCATGTTAACAGTCTTTCCTCTAATGTTAACAGTCCTTCCTCTCATGTTAACAGTCTTTGCTCTCATGTTAACAGTCTTTCCTCTAATGTTAACAGTCTTTCCTCTAATGTTAACAGTCTTTAATCTCATTTTTAACAGTCTTTAATCTCATGTTAACAGTCTTTAATCTCATGTTAACAGTCTTTAATCTCATGTTAACAGTCTTTCCTCTCATGTTAACAGTCTTTCCTCTAATGTTAACAGTCTTTAATCTCATGTTAACAGTCTTTCCTCTCATGTTAACAGTCTTTAATCTCATGTTAACAGTCTTTAATCTCATTTTTAACAGTCTTTAATCTCATGTTAACAGTCTTTAATCTAATGTTAACAGTCTTTAATCTCATGTTAACAGTCTTTCCTCTCATGTTAACAGTCTTTCCTCTAATGTTAACAGTTTTTAATCTCATGTTAACAGTCTTTCCTCTAATGTTAACAGTCTTTAATCTCATGTTAACAGTCTTTAATCTCATGTTAACAGTCTTTCCTCTAATGTTAACAGTCTTTAATCTCATGTTAACAGTCTTTAATCTCATTTTTAACAGTCTTTAATCTCATGTTAACAGTCTTTAATCTCATGTTAACAGTCGTCCCTCTAATGTTAACAGTCGTCCCTCTAATGTTAACAGTCTTTCCTCTAATGTTAACAGTCTTTCCTTTCATGTTAACAGTCTTTCCTCTCATGTTAACGGTCTTTCCTCTAATGTTAACAGTCTTTAATCTCATGTTAACAGTCTTTCCTCTAATGTTAACAGTCTTTCCTCTCATGTTAACAGTCTTTCCTCTAATGTTAACAGTCTTTCCTCTAATGTTAACAGTCGTCCCTCTAATGTTAACAGTCTTTCCTCTCATGTTAACAGTCTTTCCTATCATGTTAACAGTCTTTAATCTCATGTTAACAGTCTTTCCTCTCATGTTAACAGTCTTTCCTCTAATGTTAACAGTCTTTCCTCTCATGTTAACAGTCTTTCCTCTCATGTTAACGGTCTTTCCTCTAATGTTAACAGTCTTTAATCTCATGTTAACAGTCTTTCCTCTAATGTTAACAGTCTTTCCTCTCATGTTAACAGTCTTTCCTCTAATGTTAACAGTCTTTCCTCTAATGTTAACAGTCGTCCCTCTAATGTTAACAGTCTTTCCTCTCATGTTAACAGTCTTTCCTATCATGTTAACAGTCTTTAATCTCATGTTAACAGTCTTTCCTCTCATGTTAACAGTCTTTCCTCTAATGTTAACAGTCTTTCCTATCATGTTAACAGTCTTTCCTATCATGTTAACAGTCTTTAATCTCATGTTAACAGTCTTTCCTCTAATGTTAACAGTCTTTCCTCTAATGTTAACAGTCTTTCCTATCATGTTAACAGTCTTTAATCTCATGTTAACAGTCTTTCCTCTAATGTTAACAGCCTTTCCTCTAATGTTAACAGTCTTTCCTCTAATGTTAACAGTCGTCCCTCTAATGTTAACAGTCTTTCCTCTCATGTTAACAGTCTTTCCTATCATGTTAACAGTCTTTAATCTCATGTTAACAGTCTTTCCTCTAATGTTAACAGTCTTTAATCTCATGTTAACAGTCTTTCCTCTAATGTTAACAGTCTTTAATCTCATGTTAACAGTCTTTCCTCTCAGATCTCTTCATCTGTATGGATCATGTGAACATGCTCCGTTTCTGTTTCTGCAGTAAGACTATGATCCTGAATTAACCTACACACACACCTCAATACTAATCATAGTCCACACACAGGGACATTGTCAGTCAAATCAAATCGCCTGTGTGTGTGTGTGTGTGTGTGATACACTGCTGCATGCAAAGTAGCATTGGGCCATACATGTTTAACGTTCTGTATTATTAAGACATGTTCTGGTGACTGCTAATTGTGTGGATGATACGATATAAAAATCTTAGCTAGGCAGAGAGAGAATAAAACACACACGTAGAAAAAACATTATACTGGCCCTGTGAGCCAGAAAACACTCCAAAACAGCCACTTAGCCAATCATAGTGTGGGCAGAGTGATGATTACAGCAGTGGATAGATGAGCCAATGTCCTTAAATCACTGTCCTTTGTCTGCTGATTAGTGTGTGTATATGTATGTGTATGTGTTTGTGTGTGTCTGGTGATTTAGGCGGTGAGCTGCAATCACGTCTATTGGTCTCGAGATAATAACAAACAAGGGAGTTGACTTATAATGTGCTGCTCTAATAGGCGTGTATGTGTGTGTGTGTGTGTCTCACCCTGCATCATCACTTTAATCCACTAATGAAGATGTCACAGAACGTGCCTGTGCGTGTGCCTGTGTGTGTGCGTGTGTTTGTGCGTGTGTGTGCGCGTGTGTGTCACCTCCTCGCCACAACACATCACACTGACAAAGAATCCTTCTGAGGTGTGAATTAAATTGTGATAAGGTCAGGGTGGACATTAGCGTGTGTGAGATTGCGTGTGCAACACGATCTCATAGTTTCCCTTCGAAATTCAACATATTATCAATGAACGTCTATTTTTGGCAGATGAATTCCACGTGGTTACGGGGTTAAAACAGAAAGAACTCAAAGGGTTAAGTTTAGGTATTCATTCTGAGTGGTTAGGGTTAGGGCTATGGTTTGGGGAAGGTTTAAAACTAAATCATTCAAAACAACAAGCTGTTTCCATGAACTATTGTCAAGTATTGTTAAGGCTTGGTAAAGCATTGTGAACTGCGGTGGCGCGGTGATCGAAGCAACATGCTCCGGCTCTGACCATCACGAGTTCGTGCCCACTGCTGGGAAATCGTTTTCTTTTTGTGGGTTCTGAGGAAGGCAAATATCGACATTCTCAGGATTTTTCAAATGTCCGAAATCGCAGTCTATTTCTAGTGATCAGGCACGTATGCCTTCCTACTGGGCACATTATGTCATTTCAAAAGTAATAATGTGGGTAATATTTGATTGAGACGTTGATCAATGTGATTTCAACTTTTATTCACCCACTCAAAAAGACAGCTAGAAGTTTGTTGAATTCTTAATGTGTTATCACTATACTTTCAACCACTAAAAGAACAACCAAATTCTAATAGGAATACAATGTCAGAGATGTGTTATTTTACAACAACTTAATGTCTTGTCCAAGGGTGTTGGCATGGGTGGCCACCAAATCAGATTGAGCAAAAACATAAATTAAAAAACAACAACAATTATGCTCTTTACTTGGCAGTGTTCCAAACGAGACATCAGATAAAATTCATATCAAGTGCACTTAGTCAGAGTTGATGAAATATAACAGAACAGATGAACTGGAATTTCACTCTCACGGAATGGGTTGCCAAAAATAACTAACTGGAAGCAACACCCCCAATAAGACACGAATATGACTGCACTGAGGCATACAGTCTGTCACTGTGCTTCTATGTTAATATGCACCATGCCACTGCCTATTTAATTTGTTCATTTAGCAAACAAGACATAATCCAGTGCCTTTATTGCAATCAACACACCTATATTTGAGCTTAAATTCGCTTTAAAAATGCTACCATTTCTCTCAGTCTGATGGCAAAATGTGTAGAACAGGTACAAAGTGAAAGTGACCAGTGCTGTTCAGGATTCTGCACAGATTATTACAGCAATTGTGAAGATCTCCACAGACCTGCGACCTTTGCATGCTATGTTGAACATGCACACTTTCTAGGAACATATAAGAATACATTTATAGTTACAGAAATGTACAGTGTATTCGGAAAGTATTCATACCCCTTGACCTTTCCCACATTTAGTTCACGTTACAGCCTTATTCTAAAATGGATTTAATAAAAAAATGTCTGCATCAATCTACACACAATAACCCCTAATGACAAAGTGAAAACAGGTTTTTAGTATTCAGAACCTTTGCTATGAGACTCGAAATTGTGCTCAGGTGCATCCTGTTTCCACTGATCATCCTTGAGCTGTTTCTACAACTTGATTGGAGAACACCTGTGATAAATTTAATTGATTGGACATGATTTGGAAATGCACACGCCAGTCTATATAAGGCCCCACAGTTGACAGTGCATGTCAGAGCAAAAACCAAGCCATGAGGTAGAAGGAAGGATTGTGTCAAGGCATAGATCTGGGGAAGGGTACCAACAAATTTCTGCAGCATTGAAGATTCCCTAGAACACAGTGGCCTCCATCATTCTTAAATAGAAGAAGTTTGGAACCACCAAGACTACCTAGAGATGGCCGGCCAAACTGAGCAATCGGAGGAGAAGGGCCTTGATCAGGGAGGTGATCAAGAACCCAATGGTTACTCTAGTAGATCTCCAGAGTTCCTCTGTGGAAATGGGAGAACCTCCCAGAAGGACAACGATCAGGCCTTTATTGTAGATTGGCCAGACGGAAATCCCTACTCAGTAAAAGCCACATGACAGCCCGCTTGTAGTTTGTCAAAAGGCACCTAAAGACTCTCAAACCATGAAAAACAAGATTCTGTGGTCTGATGAAACCAAGATTGAACTCTTTGGCCTGAATGCCAAGCGTCACGTCTGGAAGAAACCTGGCATCCTCCCTACGGTGAAGCATGGTGGTGGCAGCATCTTGCTGTGGGGATGTTTTTCATCTGCAGGGACTGGAGGACTAGTTAGGGTCTAGGGAAAGATGAACGGAGCAAAGTACAGAGAAATCCTTGATGAAAACCTGCTCCAAAGCCCTGATGACTTCAGAATGGGCTGAAAGTTCACCTTCCAACAGGACAACAACCCTAAGCACACAGCCAAGATAACGCAGGTTTGGGAAAAGTCTCTGAATGTCCTTGAGTGGCCCAGCCAGAGCCCGGACTTGAACCCGATCTAACATCTCCGAAGAGACCTGAAATTAGCTGTGCAGCAACACTCCCCATCCAACCTGACAGAGCTTGAGAGGATTTGCAGAGAAGAATGGGAGAAACTCCCCAAATACCTGTGTGGCACATGTAGTGTCATACCCAACAAGACTGGAGACTGTAATCACTGCCAAAGATGCTTCAACAAAATACTGAGTAAAGGGTCTGAATACTTATGTAAATGAAATATTTTTCTTAAATATTTGTTTTATAGATTTGCAAACATTTCTAAAAACATGTTTTGCTTAGTCATGATGGGGTCTTGTGTGTTTTTTTATTTAATACATTTTAGATTAAGGCTGTAATGTAACAAAATGCGGGGTCTGAAAACTTTCCGAATGTACTGTACAGTTACAAAATGTGGTCATGGATGTGTTACTAATTCTAAGGTTGAATAAATACTGTTACAAAGCTTTAACTTTAGACTATTAACTTTATTACAAAAGTAATATAGAATTGACAACACAACAACCAAATATCAACATTTGAAGGAGATGTATCTTTTGTCTGGCTTTAATTCCAGTTTGTCTACAAATTACTAATTGATATTTTGGATTCACATCCCCATCTCAACGAAAAATACAGTGCCTTGCGAAAGTATTCGGCCCCCTTGAACTTTGCGACCTTTTGCCACATTTCAGGCTTCAAACATAAAGATATAAAACTGTAGTTTTTTGTGAAGAATCAACAACAAGTGGGACACAATCATGAAGTGGAACGACATTTATTGGATATTTCAAACTTTTTTAACAAATCAAAAACTGAAAAATTGGGCGTGCAAAATTATTCAGCCCCTTTACTTTCAGTGCAGCAAACTCTCTCCAGAAGTTCAGTGAGGATCTCTGAATGATCCAATGTTGACCTAAATGACTAATGATGATAAATACAATCCACCTGTGTGTAATCATGTCTCCGTATAAATGCACCTGCACTGTGAGTCTCAGAGGTCCGTTAAAAGCGCAGAGAGCATCATGAAGAACAAGGAACACACCAGGCAGGTCCGAGATACTGTTGTGAAGAAGTTTAAAGCCGGATTTGGATACAAAAAGATTTCCCAAGCTTTAAACATCCCAAGGAGCACTGTGAAAGCGATAATATTGAAATGGAAGGAGTATCAGACCACTGCAAATCTACCAAGTCCTGGCCGTCCCTCTAAACTTTCAGCTCATACAAGGTGAAGACTGATCAGAGATGCAGCCAAGAGGCCCATGATCACTCTGGATGAACTGCAGAGATCTACAGCTGAGGTGGGAGACTCTGTCCATAGGACAACAATCAGTCGTATATTGCACAAATCTGGCCTTTATGGAAGAGTGGCAAGAAGAAAGCCATTTCTTAAAGATATCCATAAAAAGTGTTGTTTAAAGTTTGCCACAAGCCACCTGGGAGACACACCAAACATGTGGAAGAAGGTGCTCTGGTCAGATGAAACCAAAATTGAACTTTTTGGCAACAATGCAAAATGTTATGTTTGGCGTAAAAGCAACACAGCTCATCACCCTGAACACACCATCCCCACTGTCAAACATGGTGGTGGCAGCATCATGGTTTGGGCCTGTTTTTCTTCAGCAGGGACAGGGAAGATGGTTAAAATTGATGGGAAGATGGATGGAGCCAAATACAGGACCATTCTGGAAGAAAACCTGATTGAGACTGGGACGGAGATTTGTCTTCCAACAAGACAATGATCCAAAACATAAAGCAAAATCTACAATGGAATGGTTCAAAAATAAACATATCCAGGTGTTAGAATGGCCAAGTCAAAGTCCAGACCTGAATCCAATCGAGAATCTGTGGAAAGAACTGAAAACTGCTGTTCACAAATGCTCTCCATCCAACCTCACTGAGCTCGAGCTGTTTTGCAAGGAGGAATGAAAAAATGTCAGTCTCTCGATGTGCAAAACTGATAGAGACATACCCCAAGCGACTTACAGCTGTAATCGCAGCAAAAGGTGGCGCTACAAAGTATTAACTTAAGGGGGCTGAATAATTTTGCATGCCCAATTCTTCAGTTTTTGATTTGTTAAAAAAGTTTGAAATATCCAATAAATGTCGTTCCACTTCATGATTGTGTCCCACTTGTTGTTGATTCTTCACAAAAAAATACAGTTTTATATCTTTATGTTTGAAGCCTGAAATGTGGCAAAAGGTCGCAAAGTTCAAGGGGGCCGAAAACTTTCGCAAGGCACTGTATAAGTTACGAACAGCACTACATCTAATTAAAATTTGAAATACAGTTGGGTTTGATTTAGTCATATTCTTTAACTGTGATTTTTGGATGAGATGTTAATCCAATACATCTTTTATTAACTTGGAAGATATGAAATATATGAAATCAAACATAGCTTGAAACCCTTGGCCGATATGTATTGTCTATTTTTAGTTGAACCCTGGGTTGAATTGAAACAATAGCTGTTGATGACATTGCTAATTATATACAGTTGAAGTCGGAGGTTTACATACATCTTAGCCAAATACATGTCAACTCTATTTTTCACAATTCCTGACATTTAATCCTAGTAAAAATTCCCTGCCTTTGGTCAGTTAGGATCACCACTTTATTTTAAGAATGTGAAATATCAGAATAATAGTAGAGAAAACGATTTATTTCAGCATTTATTTATTTCATCACATGCCCAGTGGGTCAGAAGTTTACATACACTCAATTAGTATTTGGTAGCATTGCCTTTAAATTGTTTAACTTGGGTCAAACATTTTGGGTAGCCTTCCACAAGCTTCCCACAATAAGTTGGGTGAATTTTGGCCCATTCCTCCTGACAGAGTGGGTGTAACTGAGTTAGGTTTGTAGGCCTCCTTGCTCACACATGCTTTTTCAGTTCTGCCCAAAAATTTTCTATGGGACTGAGGTCAGGGCTTTGTGATGGCCACTCCAATACCTTGACTTTGTTGTCCTTAATCCATTTTGCCACAACTTTGGAAGTGTGCTTGGGGTCATTGTCCATTTATAAGACTCATTTGCGACCAAGCTTGAACCTCCTGACTAATGTCTTGAGATGTTGCTTCAATATATCCATATAATTTTCCTACCTCATGATTCCATCTATTTTGTGAAGTGCACTAGTCCCTCCTGCAGCAAAGCTCCCCCAAAACATGATGCTGCCACCCCCCGTGCTTGACGGTTGGGATGGTGTTTTTCGGCTTGCAAGCATCCCCCTTTTTTCCTCCAAACATAACAATGGTCATTATGGCCAAACAGTTCTATTCTTGTTTCATCAGACCAGAGGACATTTCTCCAAAAATTACAAACTTTGTCCCCATGTGCAGTTGCAAACTGTAGTCTGGCTTTTTTATGGAGGTTTTGGAGCAGTGGCTTCTTCCTTGCTGAGTGGCCTTTCAGGTTATGTCGATATAGCACTCGTTTTACTGTGGATATAGATACTTTTGGACCTGTTTCCTCCAGCATCTTCACAAGGTCCTTTGCTGTTGTTCTGGGATTGATTTGCACTTTTCGCACCAAGGTAAGTTCATCTCTAGGAGACAGAACGCGTCTCCTTCCTGAGCGGTATGACGGCTGCGTGGTCCCATGGTGTTTATACTAGCGTACTATTGGTACCTTCAGGCGTTTGCAAATTGCTCCCAAGAATGAACCAGACTTGTGGAGGTCTACAATTATTTTGCTAAGGTCTTGGCTGATTTCTTTTGATTTTCCTAAAATGTCAAGCAAAGAGGCACTGAGTTTGAAGGTAGGCCTTGAAATACATCCATAAGTACACCTCCAATTGACTCAAATTATGTCAATTAGCCTATCAGAAGCTTCTAAAGCAATGACATAATTTTCTGGAATTTTCCAAGCTGTTTAAAAGCACAGTCAACTTAGTGTATGTAAACTTCTGACCTACTGGAATTGTGATATAGTGAATTATAAGTGATATAATCTGTCTGTAAACAATTGTTGGAAAAATGACTTGTGTCATGCACAAAGTAGATGTCCTAACCGACTTGCCAAAACTCTAGTTTGTAAACAGGAAATTTGTGGAGTGGTTGAAACATTTGGTTTAATGACGAACCTAAGTGTATGTAAACTTCGACTTCAACTGTATAGACCAAAATAGTCTCATTGATGATACATGACTTATAAAGTATGGTTACATTTCATTAGCTCTGTTAAACCTACCCTTTGGAATGACTTTGATAGAAACAGTTAATATATTTAGTTATTAAGAGATCTCTCAATAATCATTCTCAAGGTAGCACATTGGTAGTTGTCACTGTCAGTGACAAATAACAAAGTTAAGTAGGACTGGCCTTACTTAAACCGTGGATGGGAGACAAAATGACTAATCGCAGATAAATAAACTCTCCAGTCGGAGGTGCTGCCCAGCCTATTGTATTTATTTTTATTTTTATTTATTATAATTTTTTTGTAACCCTTTTTCTCCCCAATTGGTAGATACAGTCTTGTCCCATCGCTGCAACTCCCCTACGGACTCGGGAGAAGCGAAGGTCGAGAGCCATGAGTCCTCCGAAACACGACCCTGCCAAGCCACACTGCTTCTTGACACACTGCTTGCTTAACCAGTAAGCCAGCCGCACCAACGTGTCAGAGGAAACACCGTCCAGCTGGCGATTGAAGTCAGCTTCCAGGCGCCTGGCCCGCCACAAGGAGTCGCTAGAGTGCGAAGGGACAAGGAAATCCCGGCCGGCCAAACCCTCCCCTAACGATGCTGGGCCAGTTGTGTGCTGCCTCCTGGGTCTCCAGGTCACAGCTGGCTGTGACACAGCCTGGGATCGAGCCCAGGTCTGTAGTGATGCCTCAAGCACCGCTGCGCCACTTGGGAGGCACTGTCTTTTTTCTGATAGTGGATATAACGTTTAATATCAACACATTTTATACAAGGTTTGTCTATGTTGAAAATGGGTTACAATGATGACATAATCCTGTTTTAAAATTGTCACCCTCAAAACAACAGTTTATGAGTACTTTAACGTCACAATATGTGACATTACGCTGAAACAACGTTGATTCAACCAGTTTGCGCCCAGTGGGTCGTCTGTCCGACTCCTTACTGAGGCAGACATTTACTGCAGAGGTCAAACCCTCCCTGAAATTATAGATGAAAATGCTACAGTGAGACAGATGAGGGCTGACACACACACACAACGTGCAAAGGGAGTTCACAGTGGACTTATAAATTCTATGAACAAGGTCCCAAGAAAATTCACTTCTGTTCTGATGTTGCCAGAATTGAAATGCTATTCCCTCTCTCTCTCTGTTTCTCTCTCTTGGTTTCTCTCCCTCTCTGTTTCTCTGCCCTCTCTGTCTATTTCTCTCTTTTCTCTTTCTCTCTAGTTCTCCCTACCTCTCTCCCTTTTTACCCCTCTCTAGTTCTCTCTGTCTAAGTGCATTCTCTCTCAGAGGACAGAGTACAAAGGACACCAAAACACTAACTCCCTCCACTAAAACCTAAAGCAGAGAACAAGTCGACAGGCAGACGGACAGGCAGCGACAACAAGCACACTTCTCTCACAGCTCTCTAACAGAGCAAGGGCTTGCTAATGGAGAGATGGCTAGTAGGATGAAGGAGAGAGATAGAGAAATAGGGGATGGGGGAGGGGGTATATTGTTATTGAGCCCTCAAGGGAGAGAAGGGAGAGGCTTCTTAACATCAGAAGTGTTGGAGCACTATACACACAATTAGGGGCAGAAAGGTCAAAAATACATGCATACACTCTCTGGTTATAGAATGCTCTTACTTTCTGTCTCTCTGGTTATAGAATGCTCTTACTTTCTGTCTCTCTGGTTATAGAATGCTCTTACTTTCTGTCTCTCTGGTTATAGAATGCTCTTACTTTCTGTCTCTCTCTGTCTCTCTGGTTATAGAATGCTCTTAATTTCTGTCTCTCTCTGTCTCTCTGGTTATAGAATGCTCTTACTTTCTGTCTCTCTCTGTCTCTCTGGTTATAGAATGCTCTTACTTTCTGTCTCTCTGGTTATAGAATGCTCTTACTTTCTGTCTCTCTCTGTCTCTCTGGTTATAGAATGCTCTTACTTTCTGTCTCTCTCTGTCTCTCTGGTTATAGAATGCTCTTACTTTCTGTCTCTCTCTGTCTCTCTGGTTATAGAATGCTCTTACTTTCTGTCTCTCTCTGTCTCTCTGGTTATAGAATGCTCTTACTTTCTGTCTCTCTCTGTCTCTCTGGTTATAGAATGCTCTTACTTTCTGTCTCTCTCTGTCTCTCTTGTTATAGAATGCTCTTACTTTCTGTCTCTCTCTGTCTCTCTGGTTATAGAATGCTCTTACTTTCTGTCTCTCTCTGTCTCTCTTGTTATAGAATGCTCTTACTTTCTGTCTCTCTCTGTCTCTCTGGTTATAGAATGCTCTTACTTTCTGTCTCTCTCTGTCTCTCTGGTTATAGAATGCACTTACTTTCTGTCTCTCTCTGTCTCTCTGGTTATAGAATGCTCTTACTTTCTGTCTCTCTGGTTATAGAATGCTCTTACTTTCTGTCTCTCTCTGTCTCTCTGGTTATAGAATGCTCTTACTTTCTGTCTCTCTCTGTCTCTCTTGTTATAGAATGCTCTTACTTTCTGTCTCTCTCTGTCTCTCTGGTTATAGAATGCTCTTACTTTCTGTCTCTCTCTGTCTCTCTGGTTATAGAATGCACTTACTTTCTGTCTCTCTCTGTCTCTCTGGTTATAGAATGCTCTTACTTTCTGTCTCTCTCTGTCTCTCTGGTTATAGAATGCTCTTACTTTCTGTCTCTCTTTGTCTCTCTGGTTATAGAATGCTCTTACTTTCTGTCTCTCTCTGTCTCTCTGGTTATAGAATGCTCTTACTTTCTGTCTCTCTCTGTCTCTCTGGTTATAGAATGCTCTTACTTTCTGTCTCTCTTTGTCTCTCTGGTTATAGAATGCTCTTACTTTCTGTCTCTCTCTGTCTCTCTGGTATTGAACTATCTCTGGTGCTCTCTCTCTCTCATCTTTTCTATCAGCTCGTGACCCACAACTCACACATTGTCACCTCTCCATAGAGTTCAATAAGGAGAAGAGAGGTACATTAGTAGAGAGAGGAGCAGAGAGAGGTCCTAGGGTAGAGGAGAGAGGTCCTAGGGTAGCAGAGAGAGGTCCTAGGGTAGCGGAGAGAGGTCCTAGGGTAGCAGAGAGAGGTCCTACGGTAGCAGAGAGAGGTACTAGGGTAGCAGAGAAAGGTCCTAGGGTAGCAGAGAGAGGTCCAAGGGTAGCAGAGAGAGGTACTAGGGTAGCAGAGAGAGGTCCTAGGGTAGCAGAGAGAGATCCTGAGGTAGAAGAGAGCGGCCCTAGGGTAGCAGAGAGAGGTCCTAGGGTAGCAGAGAAAGGTCCTAGGGTAGCAGAGAGAGGTCCTAGGGTAGCAGAGAGAGGTCCTAGGGTAGCAGAGAGCGGTCCTAGGGTAACAGAGAGAGGTCCTAGAGTAACAGAGAGAGGTCCTAGAGTAGCAGAGGGAGTCCCTCAGGTAGAAGAGAGAGATCATTGGGTAGCAGAGAGAGGACCTAGGGTAGCAGAGAGAGGTCCTAGAGTAGCAGAGGGAGGTCCTAGAGTAGCAGAGAGAGGTCCTAGGGTAGCAGAGAGAGGTCATAGGGTAGCAGAGAGAGGTCGTAGGGTAGCAGAGAGAGGTCATGGTGTAGCAGAGAGAGGTCCAAGGGTATCAGAGGGAGGTATTAGGGTAGCAGAGAGATTGTATAGGTAATTGCCAAAATAAAGGAAACACCAACATTTGAGATCTAGTGACTGAGACACACACGCACGCGCACACGCACACACACAGAGATCTCTTCTTCTAGCCATGGTAGCAACTGGGCATTTTTATACATAACCCTAAGGGATGTTATTGCTTTATTAACTCAAACACCTGCTTTCAATATACTTTGTATCCCTAATTTACGTAAGTGTTTCCTTTATTTTGGCAGTTGCCTGTAAGTGTTTTTTTGTATGTGTGTGGGTGGAGAGAAAATGAGATCCTCTACTGCTAAAACCAAACTAATATGAATATGATGAGCATGTGCACCTGCCTGGTATTCTCTTCAGACAAGCCCACAGAGGCAATAATCATTCAGATTATTACTACTGTGAAGGAAGCTGCTAGCTAACAACAGCACACACCTCAACAATAGACAAACAGCTATTCAGACACGATACAAACAAGGTGAAAAGTTGTATTTTTACCTCTATTGACCATCTCAAGTAAACAAACCACCTGCAATGTTAAAATATTCATTCATATTTATATGAGCAGTGTGTGTGTCGGTGTGTGTGTGTCTAGGTTTAAGCAGTCAGAAGCTGTAATATAACTGAGGGTTTAATTCTCTGAGTCATACAGAGCAGAGTGCTCTGCATTCATATAGCTACTGCTGTGTATAGCTACTGCACACACATCGCTACACCTGCTTGCACTCACACAAACTTCAGAAGGATTAACCAAGGCTAAATCCAGCCAGCCACTTCAGAAAGAAAGGAGGAGAGCGAAAGGGGGAGAGAGAAGAGAGAGAATGAGGAAAAAGTGACAGCAAGAAGAAGAGAGAGAAAGGGAAAGAAAAAGAGAGAGAAAGAGAGAGGAAGAAAGAGAGGGGAACTAATATTGAGATAAGTAGAGAGGTAGAGAAAAGAGGTGGTGGGAGTGCTACTGTGATGACTGACATCTCAGTTCTTATAAATGTGGCTTGTTGCGTAATGGTTGTTTTGCTATCAGTGAGAGTATTGAAAATATTACTGACGTGAATGTGTGTGTGTTTCTTTGTTAATGTATTTTCCCAAGATGCTGAGAGTGACTAGACCTTGGCTGTATCTATTGTACTGTATAATAGAGATAATATAACAGTCTTAAGAGTGTGTGAGGTAAAGCGTGTGTTAGTGTTATTATAGGGTGTCAGGAAGTAATGTAACACTTCACTGGCAGGCCACACAGGACAGGCAGGCCACACAGGACAGGCAGTCAATACAGGACAGGACAAACACATTATAGATCTGTCCCCGCCACAGGACCGGAGATGAGGGGTGAGGTCATACAATCACATGCACACGCACACATACACACAATGTCATCATGGGGAGAGGAGTAAGAAAACAAAAGATCTTGTCTGATGACTCAGACACACAAGGGCATTCACTCCCTCCTTCCATCCCTCCTTTTGCCTCCCTCCTTCCATACCACCCTTTAACTCCCTCCTTCCATCCCTCCCTTTACCTCCTTCCTTCGATCCCTCCCTTTACCTCCTTCCTTCCATCCCTCCCTTTACCTCCCTCCTTCCATCCCTCCCTTTACCTCCCTCCTTCCATCTATCCTTTTACCTCCCTCCTTCCTTCCATCCCTCCCTTTACCTCCCTCCTTCCATCTCTCCTTTTACCTCCCTCCTTCTTTCCATCCCTCACTTTACCTCGCTACTTCCATCTCTCCTTTTACCATCTCTCCTTTTACCTCCTTCCTTCCATCCCTCCCTTTATCTTCCTCCCTCCATCGCTCCTTTTACCTCTCTCCTTCCATCCATCCCCTTTATGTCCCTCCTTCCATCCCTCCTTTTACCTCCCTCTTTCCCTTTCTCCTTTTACCTCTCTCCTTCCATCCCTCCCTTTACCTCCCTCCTCTCTCCCCTCCTTTTACCTCCCATCTCTCCTTTTACCTCCCTCCTTCCATCGCTCCCTTTACCCTCCTCCTCCCTTCCCTCGTTGTACCTCCCTCCTTCCTTCCATTCCTCCTTTTACCTCCCTCCTTGCAGCAAATGCTTCATCTAGCTTATAGAGAGAGCCTTTGATGATTTTACACACACAAACACACAGTATCACATCATTAGTATGATGAATAAGATCGAAGCCTCTGGGGCCACACACACCCTGCAGGGCAGGGGGGAAAAAGAGAGTGAGAGATAAAGAGAGAGAGAGAGAGAGAAAACACTTCCTGCTCTCGACTTCAACAATCATCACCATTTCCTGTTGCCTCTCAATGAAGGAATGATGGAGAGAGAGATGGAAGAAGAGAGGGAGGGAGAGGTGAAGAGATGACATCATATTGAGAGAGAGATGGAGGGGGTGATGGAGGAAGAGACGGAGGAAGAGATATCGAGCATCTATCTCAAAAGTTAGACTTACTGATTTCTTCTTTATTCAACTCTTCCACTCCAGAATATTCCAGATCGATGGCTGCCTCATCTAATACGAGACAATGAACACTTGAGTTGCTCCATATTGTTCTTCCAAAGGTCAAGCTCCTCATCCCTCTCTCACATACCAGATATACAACTCACTGACATTAACGTCTTTATGCAAGTCTGGGCTCAGCTTTCAAATGAGAGCATCAAACCAGAAACAGAGATAAAGGTCTTTATTAATGTATGATGGAGCGCATGCAAGAGGACTTTGCTGAAACAAGATATCAAACTCACTGACCTAAACGTCTGCACGGTTGTGCTTAACTTTTACATGACATCGGCATACAAGATATTCAACTCATCTCATGAAAGTGGTGACTTTATGCAAACTGGAAACTACATTCTGCATTTATTGTAGCTGGGGATTTTAACAAAGTTAGTTCAACCAACTCATTGACTGTAGTACTCGTACTGGTAAATCATTGGGCCCCTTCCACTCAACTCTTTTGAAATGCCCACAAGGCCCTCCCCCGCCCTCCCTTTGGCAAATCTGAACATGACTTAATTTTGCTCCTCTCTTCCTAGAGGCAGAAACTCAAACAGGAAGGACCCATGCTAAGGTCTATTCAACACTGGTCTGACCAATCGGAATTCATGCTTCAAGATTGTTTTGATCACGCGGACTGGGATATGTTCCAGGTAGCTTCTGAGAATAACATCAACGAATACATTGCTACAGTGACAGTGAGTTTATCAGGAAGTGTATAGGAGATGTTACACCCACTGTGACTATTAAAACCTACCCAAACCAGAAACCGTGGATAGATGACAGCATTCGTGCAAAACTGAAAGAGCAAACCACCACAATTAACCATGGAACGGTGACTGAGAATATGGACGAATACAAACAGTGTAGTTATTCCTTCTGTAAGGCAATCAAACAGGCAAAATGTCAGTACTGAGACAAAGTGGAGTCGCAATTCAACGGCTCAAACACCAGACGTATGTAGTAGGGTCTACAAACAATCATAGAATACAAAGGGAAAGCCAGCCACGTCGCAGACACTGATGTATTGCTTCTGGACAAGCTAAACACCTTCTTCGCATGCTTTGAGGATAAAAAAAGTACCACCGTCGAGGCCCACTACCAAGGACTGTGGGCTCTCCTTCTCAAATTGCCAACATGAGTAAGATGTTTAAGCTGTTAACCCTCGCAGGGCTGCCGGCCCAGATGTAATCTCTAGCCATGTCCTCAGAGCATGCGCAGATCAGCTGGCTGGAATGTTTACGGACATATTCAATCTCTCCTTATCCCAGTCTGCTGTGCCCACTTGCTTCAAGATGTCCACCATTGTTCCTGTACCCAAGAAAGCAAAGGTAACTGAACTAAATGACTATCGCCCGTTAGCACTCACTTCTGTAATCATGAAGTGCTTTGAGAGGCTAGTTAAGGATCATATCACCTCTACCTTACCTAACACCCTAGACCCACTTCAATTTGCTTACTACCCCAATAGATCCACATCGCACATCGCATCTGCTCTGGACAAGAGGAATACCTATGTAAGAATGTTGTTCATTGACTATAGCTCAGCATTCAACACCATAGTACCCTCCACGCTCATCATTAAGCTCAGGGCCCTGGATCTGAACCCCGTCCTGTGTAACTGGGTCCTGGATTTCCTGACGGGCCACTCCCAGGTAGTTAAGGTAGGAAACTTTGCTGATCCTCAACACAGGGGCCCCACAAGGCTGCATGCTCAGCCCACTCCTGTACTCCCTGTACACCCATGACTGCGTGGCCACGCACGCCTCCAAATCAATCATCATGTTTAGACGACACAACAGTAGTTGTGACGAGACAGCCTACAGGGAGGAGGTGAGGGCCCTGGGAGAGTGGTGTCAGGAAAATAACCTCTCTCGCAATGTCAACAAAACAAAGGAGCTGATCGTGGACTTCAGAAAACAGCAGGGGGAGCATGCCTCTATCCACATTGACGGAACCGGAGTGAAGAAGGTGGAAAGCTTCAAGTTCCTCGGCGTACACATCACTGACGATCTGAAATGGTCCACCCAAACAGATAGTGTGATGAAGAAGGCGCAACAGCACTAAAACTCTCACAAACTTTTACAGATGCACAATTGAGAGCATCCTTTTGGGCTGTATCACCATCTGGTACGGCAACTGCAACGCCCGCAACCGCAGGGCTCTCCAGAGGGTGGTGCGGTCTGCCCAACTCATCATCGGGGAAAACTACCCGTCCTCTAGGACACCTACAGCACCCGATGACACAGGAAGTCCATCAACCACCCGAGCCACGGCCTGTTCTCCCCGCTATCACTCAGAAGGCGAGGTCAGTACAGGTGCATCAAAGCTGGGACCGAGAGACTGAAAAACAGCGTCTATTTCAAGGCCATCAGACTGTTAAATAGCCATCACTAGCCGGCTTCCACCCGGTTACGCAACCTTGCACCTTAGAGGCTGCTGCCCTATATACATAGACTTGGACTCACTGGCTACTTTAATAATGGAACACTAGTCGCTTTAAAAATGTTTAAATAATCTTTACATACTGCTTTACCCATCTCATATGTACAGTGCCTTGCAAAAGTATTCATCCTCCTTGGCATTTTTCCTATTTTGTTGTATTACAACCTGTAATTTTTTGTTGTTGTTTTGTTTTGTATTTTTCACCCCTTTTTTCTCCCCAATTGGTAGTAGTTACAGTCTTGTCTCATCGCTGCAACTCCCGTACGGGCTCGGGAGAGGTGAAGGTCGAGAGCCATGCATCCTCCGAAACACAACCCAACCAAGACACACTGCTTCTTCACACAATACCCATCCAACGTGTTGGAGGAAACACCGTACACCTGGCGACCGTGTCAGCGTGCACTGCGGCCGGCCCGCCACAGGAACCACTAGTGCGTGGTGAGAAGGATATCCCTGCCAGCCAAGCCCTCCCCAAACCAGACTACGCTGGGCCAATTGTGTGTCGCCCCATGGACCTCCCGGTCGCGGCCAGCTGCAACAGAGCCTGGACTTGAACCCAGAATCTCTAATGGCACAGCTAGCAGTGCCTTAGACCACTGAGCCACTCGGGAGGCCACAACCTGTAATTTAAATAGATTTTTATTTGGATTTCATGTAATGGACATACACAAAATAGTCCAAATTGGTGAAGTGAAATGAAAAAAATCACTTGTTTCAAAAAATTTACAAATTTAAAAAAAGGAAAAGTGGTGCGTGCATATGTATTCACCCCCTTTGCTATGAAGCCCCTAAATAAGATCTGGTGCAATCAATTATCTTCAGAAGTCACATAATTAGTTAAATAAAGTCCAACTGTGTGCAATGTAAGTGTCACATGATCATTGATCACATGATCAGTATATATACACCTGTTCTGAAAGGCCCCAGAGTCTGCAACACCACTAAGAAAGCAGTACCATGAAGACCAAGAAGCTCTCCAAACAGGTCAGGGACAAAGTTGTGGAGAAGTAAAGGTCAGGGTTGGGTTATAAAAAAATATCAGAAACTTTGAACATCCCATGGAGCACCATTAAATACATTATTAAATGTATACATTTAAAGAATATGGCACCACAACAAACCTGCCAACAGAGGGCCGCCCACCAAAACTCACAGACCAGGCAAGGAGGGCATTAATCAGTGAGGCAACAAAGAGACCAAAGATATCCCTGAAGGAGCTGCGAAGCTCCACAGCGAAGATTGAAGTATCTGTCCATAGGACCACTTTGTAGTCATACACTCCACAGAGCTGGGCTTTATGGAAGAGTGGCCAGAAAAAGAAGCAGACACGTTTGGTGTTTGCCAAAAGGCACGTGGAAGACTCCCCAAACATATGGAAGAAGGTACTCTGGTCAGATTAGACTAAAATTGATATTTTTGGCCATCAAGGAAAACGCTATGTCTGGCACAAACCCAACACCTCACATCACCCCGAGGACACCATCCCCACAGTGAAGCATGGTGGTGGCAGAATCATGCTGTGGAGATGTTTTTGGGAAACTGGTCAGAATTGAAGGAATGATGGATGGTGCTAAATACAGGAAAATTCTTGAGGGAAACCTGTTTCAGTCTTCCAGAGATTTGAGACTGGGAGGGAGGTTCGCCTTCCAGCAGGACAATGACCCTAAGCATACTGCTAAAGCAACACTTGAGTGGTTTAATTAAGGGGAAACATTTAAATGTCTTGGAATGGCCTAGTCAAAGCCCAGACCTCAATCCAATTGAGAAGCTGTGGTGTGAATTAAAGATGGCTGTACACCAGCGGAACCCATTCAATTTGAAGGAGCTGGAGCAGTTTTGCCTAGAAGAATGGGCAAAAATCCCAGTGGTTAGATGTGCCAAGCTCATAGTGACATACCCCAAGAGACTTGCAGCTGTAATTGCTGCAAAAGGTGGCTCTACAATGTATTGACTTTGGGGGGTGCTGAATAGTTATGTACGCTCAAGTTTTCTGTTTTTTTTGTTGTCTTATTGCTTGTTTGTTCCACTTTAGGCATGTTGTGTAAATCAAATGATACAAACCCCCACAAAAATCTATTTTAATTCCAGGTTGAAAGGCAACAAAATAGGAAAAATGCCAAGGGGGGTGAATACTTTCGTAAGTCACTATATATACTGTATTCTATTCTACCTTATTTTAGTCAATGCCATTCCGACATTGCTCAATCTAATATTTATGCATTTCTTAATTCCATTCTTTTACTTTTAGATTTGTGTGTATTGTTGTGAATTGTTAGATATTACTGTACTGCTGGAGCTAGGAACACCAGAATTTTGCTACACCCGCAATAACATCTGCTAAATATGTGTATGTGACCAATAAAATGTGATTTGATTTTGATTTGAATTTGATTTGATAAAACAAGACAAACTTCAAACAAGATATACAACTCCCTGACCTTACCGTCTGCTGCCTATGCAATATAGTACTTTTAATGTAATATAGAACTTTCCATAAACAGGTGCACATTTTCCTTTAATCCAAGTGCAGAGAGGAGACACGTGGAGATAGAATTCTGCCTAGCTGCCATTTTACAATAATCCCCCTTAATACGATGGCAATGTTACAATAGGATGTGTGAAGTGGCGGTGTGTGTGTGTGTCTGTGTGTTTGTGTGTGTGTATGTGTGACAGTGGCAATGTCAGGAGAGGGTGTGTGAAGTAGCTGACACATACGTATTCATATATTAACCTTGAGTACCTCATTGAGCTATAGATTAGGTGTTGTGGGGGGTTTGTGTGCACGTGTGCGTGTGTGCATGAGTGTGTATGTGTGCACGTGTGTGTGTGTGTGTGCACGCGTGTGTGTGTGTGCACGTGTGTGTGCACGTGTGTGTGTGTGCACGCGTGTGTGTGTGTGTGTGTTTGGGCGGAATCTAGCCTAGCAGTTAGAGCATTGGGCCAGTAACCATAGGTCACTGGTACAAATACCAGAGCCGACAAGGCAAGATTTGCTCCAGGGGGTGCCGTACTACTACAGTATGACCATGTAAAACAACACATTTCACTGCACCTGTCCAGTGTTTATGACTATATCTATTAGGTGAGTGTGTGATGGATGTTAATGGAAGAGCTGCCAGAGGCAGTAATTACAGTAAACACCATTGACATGATGCACACACACATACTGACAGCTTCATCTACTGACGCTGCTTCACACAATACAGAGAGAGAGAGAGAGAAGGAGCGAGAGAGAGAAGGAGCGAGAGAGAGAAGGAGAGAGAGAGAGGAGAGAGAGAGAGAAGGAGAGAGAGAGAGAAGGAGAGAGAGAGCGAGAGAGAAGGAGAGAGAGAGAAGGAGAGAGAGAGAGAGAAGGAGAGAGAGAGAGAGAAGGAGAGAGAGAGAGAAGGAAAGAGAGAGAAGGAGCGAGAGAGAAGGAGCGAGAGAGAGAGTAGGGGAATAGCGAGAAGAGAGAGCACCTTTCAACAATGAAAGCAACAATTATGTCCTTGTCTTCGGTTCATGTCTGATGTTTTGTCTCTGTCAAATTGTGCCTTCCTCCATTTCCTCACTCTCTCTCTCTCTTCTCTATCTCTCCCCTCTCTCTCTCCTATATCCCTACCCTCTCTCTCTCCTATATCCCTACCCTCTCTCTCTTCTCTATATCTCCCCTCTCTCTCTCTCCTATATCCCTACCCTCTCTCTCTCTCCTATATCCCTACCCTCTCTCTCTCTCCTATATCCCTCCCCTCTCTCTCTCCTATATCCCTACCCTCTCTCTCTCCTATATCCCTACCCTCTCTCTCTTCTCTATCTCTCCCTCTCTCTCCTATATCCCTACCCTCTCTCTCTCCTATATCCCTCCCCTCTCTCTCCTATATCCCTACCCTCTCTCTCTCCTATATCCCTACCCTCTCTCTCTTCTCTATCTCTCCCCTCTCTCTCTCCTATATCCCTACCCTCTCTCTCTCCCTCTCTCTCTCCTATATCCCTACCCTCTCTCTCTTCTCTATCTCTCCACTCTCTCTCTCTCCTATATCCCTACCCTCTCTCTCTCCTATATCCCGCCCCTCTCTCTCTCCTATATCCCTACCCTCTCTCTCTCCTATATCCCTCCCCTCTCTCTCTCCTATATCCCTACCCTCTCTCTCCTATATCCCTACCCTCTCTCTCTCCTATATCCCTCCCCTCTCTCTCTTCTCTATCTCTCACCTCTCTCTCTCCTATATCCCTACCCTCTCTCTCTCCTATATCCCTACCCTCTCTCTCTTCTCTATCTCTCCCTCTCTCTCCTATATCCCTACCCTCTCTCTCTCCTATCCCTCCCCTCTCTCTCCTATATCCCTACCCTCTCTCTCTCCTATATCCCTACCCTCTCTCTCTTCTCTATCTCTCCCCTCTCTCTCTCCTATATCCCTACCCTCTCTCTCTCCCCTCTCTCTCTCCTATATCCCTACCCTCTCACTCTTCTCTATCTCTCCTCTCTCTCTCTCCTATATCCCTACCCTCTCTCTCTCCTATATCCCTCCCCTCTCTCTCCTATATCCCTACCCTCTCTCTCTCCTATATCCCTCCCCTCTCTCTCCTATATCCCTACCCTCTCTCTCCTATACCCCTACCCTCTCTCTCTCCTATATCCCTCCCTCTCTCTCTCCTATATCTCTCCCCTCTCTCTCTCCTATATCCCTACCCTCTCTCTCTCCTATATCTCTCCCCTCTCTCTCTCCTATATCCCTACCCTCTCTCTCTCCTATATCCCTACCCTCTCTCTCTCCTATATCCCTACCCTCTCTCTCTCCTATATCCCTACCCTCTCTCTCTCTCCTATATCCCTACCCTCTCTCTCTCTCCTATATCTCTCCCCTCTCTCTCCTATATCCCTACCCTCTCTCTCTCCTATATCCCTACCCTCTCTCTCTCTCCTATATCCCTACCCTCTCCCCCTTTTCCACCGATGATTACCAAAACAAAACACTTCACAGTGATCTTGCTGCAGTCAAGGGTTTCACTCATCACTTCTGTTCAGCTCCAGAAAGCAACAATGGTGACAAAGTAATGTCAATCAAACTGCTCAACTAATCACCATCATCATCATCATCTTCGGCATCATCAACAAATTCACAACAATCTCCACAAGTATCACTGTCATCACCCATCATCACTTCAAAAAGCCTATTTGCTACGACTACCATAAACTTTAATAGCCTGGGTGTTTATTAGCTTTAATCAATCAACACAACAGCCGCTTATTAGAAACATGCTTCTATTTGAGCCAGGTGTCTATTTACTTAATGCACACAGATTTTACTCAATAAAATGTTGAGAAGACCGCCACACTGTGTACTGTGACCAGTATGACTAGTATAAATACTCGAATAACAAATCCATCGCAGATCAGACTAGGCTGCCCCCGATATTCGTGCTTCAGAGATGTGTCCACGGTAACCTCGTAAACAATTCATTTAGACCAGGCGTTTATTTGCTGAAATGTGTGCCGATGTCCGGCTATTAAAAGGGACAAGAGGCTATTTAATGCTCTGCTTTTAATAGAAAATTTACGGTATGTGTATGTGAATGTGCTCCAGTCCCCGACCCTCCTCCAGACTCTGTCCTCTCTCCAGGGATAGTCCAGACCTAGAACCCCTGGTAAACTATAGCATCATCATCATAACAGAGAAGATAACTAGTAGAATGGCTCCTTAACACCGAGGACACAGCAAATACACACAAAAATGTACAGACACACGCATGCAAGGGCGCTCACACACACACACACACACACACACACACACACACACACACACACACACACACACACACACACACACACACACACACACACACACACACACACACACACACACACACACACACACACACACACACACACACAGAGAGAGCAACCACTCAGAAAAATGACCACAACGGGCTACTTACTTACAACAGTTAGGAAAGATGGCCAAGTCACAAACACAACACACACACACACACACTAAATACAACACACACAACACACACACAAAACACAACACACACCCACAAACACACACACACGGCTCCTCCGGGCCAAGGTTCTGGTGATGCATCATTACCCTCCCTCGGAGGTGATTCCATATCCCAGCATGCATTTCTCATGTGGAGAGGAAATTACCCCTGGGCTGTGCTGAGAGCCAAAAGAGTGTGTCCTCTCTCATCTTCTTCATTTCCTCCCCCTATCTCCTCTCCTTCATCTCCTCCCCCTCTGTCCTCTCCTTCATCTCCTCCCCCTCTCTCCTCTCCTGCATCTCCTCCCCCTCTCTCCTCTCCTTCATCTCCTCCCCCTCTCTCCTCTCCTTCATCTCCTCCCTCTCTCCTCTCCTTCATCTCCTGCCACTCTCTCCTCTCCTTCATCTCCTCCCCCTCTCTCCTCTCCTTCATCTCCTGCCCCTCTATCCTCTCCTTCATCTCCTCGCCCTCTCTCCTCTCCTTCATCTCCTTGCCCTCTCTCCTTTCCTTCATTTCCTACCCCTCTCTCTTCTCCTTCATCTCCTCCCCCTCTCTCCTCTCCTTCATCTCCTCCCCTCTCTCCTCTCCTTCATCTCCTCCCCCTCTCTTTCTCCTTTATCTCCTCCCCTCTCTCCTCTCCTTCATCTCCTCCCTCTCTCTCCTCATCACCTCCCCCTCTCTCCTCTTCTTCATCTCCTCCCCCTCTCTCTTCTCCTTCATCTCCTCCCCCTCTCTCCTCTCCCTTCATCTCCTCCCCCTCTCTCCTCTCCTTCATCACCTCCCCCTCGCTCCTCTTCTTCATCTCCTTCCCCTCCTCCAGCTCTCTCCTCCATCTCACTCTTTTTATCCTCCTCTCCTTCTTCCTTCCTCTTCGCTTTGACCTCTATCTGCTCTCTCCTTTTCTTCTTCTTTCTCTCATGTCTCTCTACCTCCCTCTTTCTCCATCTCTCTCTTCCCTTTATCTCCCTCTGGTCTCTCTCTCCCTTTCTCTGAGGGAAAACAACAGAATAATAACAGAGACAAAAAGCATGGACGGGTTGTATAGTAGCACCAGTGTCTAACTATATGAACGAAGCTCCCATGTGTCCCTAGTTTCTGCTTTATAATAGCCTCGGGTTTATTTCATATCACACTGTCATATTCACACAACAGTCCCACTTCTCTCTCCACATCCATTCACCTCACCACAATACAATAACCCATACAGTACAATAAAGAGCAGCTCTGAAGAAAGGGTCATCTTTATAGCTACAGTCCACACAAAAAAACACATACGACACACCCTCAAACATCTCCTAGGTACAAGGACTGCAAAATATCAGTATGGTATGAGTGGCTGGATATTGTATCTCATATAGGATGTGAATGTACTCCATAGAAAACGGCACTTATCTCACACGTAGCTCAAAATAGGGCCTCAATTTTCATTTAAAGGAGATCCTCTCACACAGTAATACATAAACCATATGACGTTGTACACGACACGCACACACGGACACACACCCTCCTGCATAATGATGACAGCTCTCCTCCAGGTCTCAGTGTATCATGTGATGTACCATTCCCCAGAGAAATCACCTACTGGTTAGACACACACACATCTACACACACACACAATAAGTCGCTGAATTGACTTATTGGAAAATGTCAGGCTAACGCTAGCCGATCAGAATGCAGCATCACACGCATAACTACACACACACACACACACACACACACACACACACACACACACACACACACACACACACACACACACACACACACACACACACACACACACACACACACACACACACACACACACACACTCTGACCAATGTGAACCACACTTATATAAATAGCATGCTCCCTTCTATTAGGCTGTCTCAGTGATGGGACCCATAGTGACAATAAACAGCCAGCACACTGATTATATCTGACTCCAGTATGATACATCATATTAAATCATATCAGCTATGATGGTAGCTTACAACATATGATATGTCGTATCACATCATGTAACACGTACTACATATAGTACATACATCTTTTCTTGCCACAGAGTAGAATTTGTAGTACATAGACAAACCCTCACCCTCCCTCCTTCTCTCTCCTCCCTCCTCCTCCTTTCACTCCATCCTCCATTTCATCTTCAGGAACACCTCCTCCATCTCTCCACCTCTCCTCCATCTCATAGACTGCTCCTCTCTTCCTCTGATGGCAGCTAACCTTGTTAGCACCTCCTAACAGCCGGGATGATGTTATTACAAATGTATCATGTCTGGTGTGATGTGGGTTGCAGGGTGGGTTTTGGTGTGTGTGCATATGCTATAGCAGAATGTATCATGTCTGGTGTGATGTGGGTTGCAGGGTGGGTTTGGGTGTGTGTGCATATGCTATAGCAGAATGTATCATGTCTGGTGTGATGTGGGTTGCAGGGTGGGTTTGGGTGTGTGTTTGTCTGGTGTGATGTGGGTTGCAGGGTGGGTTTGGGTGTGTGTGCATATGCTATAGCAGAATGTATCATGTCTGGTGTGATGTGGGTTGCAGGGTGGGTTTGGGTGTGTGTGCATATGTTATAACAGAATGTGCGGCTGTGTGGCTGCGTATTAAAATATGTGTTTTACAGCTCAAGTTGAAAGATAAATAATATTTTAGACTTCCCGTAATGTGTGTGTGTGTGTGTGTGTGTGTACGTATGTGCGTGCGTTCCTTTGTGTGTATGTGTAGCCCTCTAGGTGAAGTGTTTAGTAATGTGGGGCGACACGGTGGCATCTGACCTTTTAACTAGGACGCTAACAGGCCTATGGGAACATTCACACACTACATCGCTAAGCGCTTCAGCCCCAGAGGGCTGCCTTAGCATATGTGTTACAAAGCCAACCACTTTCACACACTGTCTGGGGTTTAACACAAGCTGCTGGCTAAGATATACACCGCTTGGCCAAAAGTATGTGGACACCCCTTCAAATGAGTAGATTCGTCTATTTCAGCCATACCCGTTGCTGACAGGTGTATAAAATCGAGCACACAGCCATGCAATCTCTGTATACAAACATGATCAGTAGAATGGTCACCGTACTGAAGAGCTCAAGGACTTTTAACGTGGCACCATCATAGGATTCCACCTACCAACAAGACAGTTCATGACATTTCTGCCCTTTTAGAGCTTCCCGGATCAACTGGAAGTGCTGTTTTTGTGAAGTGGAAACTTCTAGGAGCAACAACGGCTCAAACGTGAAGTGGTAGGCCACTCAAGCTCACAGAATGGGTTGGCTGAGTGCTGAAGTGCGTAGCGCATAAAAGTCACTTGTCCTCAGTTGCACCACTCACAACCAAGTTCCAAACTGCCTCTGGAAGCAACGTTAGCACAAGAACTGTTTGTCGGAAGCTTCATGAAATGGGTTTCCATGGCCGAGCAGCTGCACTCAAGCCTAAGATCACCTTGCGCAATTCCAAGCGTTGGCTGTAGTGGTGTAAAAGGCACCGCCATTGGACTCTTGAGCAGTGGAAACACGTTTGCTCATTCGCAAAGAGAGGTCCAGACAGAATTGGTTTGTCGAGATCGGCGTGGAAGAACTTGACTGGCCTACACAGAAACCTGACTTCAACGCTATTAAACACTTTTGGGATGAATTGGAACGTTGACTGCGAGCCAGGCCTAATAGCCCAACATCAGTGCCCGACCTCACTAATGTTATTGTGGCTGAATGGAAGCAAGTCCCCACAGCAATGTTCCAACATCTAGTGGAAAGCCTTCCCAAAAGAGTGGAGGCTGTTATAGCAGCAAAGGGGGATCAACTCCATATTAATGACCATGATTTTGGAATGAGATGTTCGACGAGCAGGTGTCCACATACTTTGGGCCATGTAGTGCACATGGGCACATCACTTAGATGATATTATATTAATAAAACATTCATTATATAAGATTATATGCATTGCCATGCATATTTACCCTGGATGGATACAGTGTTAAATTGGATATGGTCCTGAGTCTCACCTACAGTTGAAGTCGGAAGTTTACATACACCTTAGACAAATACATTTAAACTCAGTTTTTCGCAATTCTTGATATTTAATCCTAGTAAAACATCCCTGTGTAGGCGAGTTAGGATCACCACTTTATTTTAAGAATGTGAAATGTCAGAATAATAGCAAAGAGAATGACTTATTTCAGCTTTTATTTCTTTCATCACATTCTCAGTCGGTCAGACGTTTATATACACTCAATTAGTATTTGGTAGCATTGCCTTTAAATTGTTTAACTTGAGTCAAACGTTTCAGGAAGCCTTCCACAAGCTTCCCACAATAAGTTGGGTGAATTCTGGCCCATTCCTCATGACAGAGCTGGTGTACTTGAGTCAGGTTTGTTGGTCTCCTTGCTTGCACATGCTTTTTCAGTTCTGCCCACAAATTTTCTATAGGATTGAGGTAAGGGATTTGTGACGGCCACTCCAATACCTTGACTTTGTTGTCCTTAAGCCATTTTCCACAACATTGGAAGTATGCTTGGGGTCATTGTCCATTTGGAAGACACATTTGCGACCAAGCTTGAACTTCCGGACTGATGTCTTGAGATGTTACTTCAATATATCCACATAATTTTCCTACCTCATGATGCCATCTATTTTGTGAAGTACACTAGTCCCTCCTGCAGCAAAGCACCTCCACAACATGATGTTGCCACCCCCGTGCTTCATGGTTGGCATGGTGTTCTTCGGCTTGCAAGCCCCCCCCACTTTTTCCTCCGAACATAACGATGGTCATTATGGCCAAACAGTTCTATTTTTGTTTCATCAGACCAGAGGACATTTCTCCAAAAGTACGGTCTTTGTCCATATGTGCAGTTGCAAACCGTAAACTGGCTTATTTATGGCAGTTTTGGATCAGTGGCTTCTTCCTTGCTGAGCAGCCTTTCAGGTTATGCCGATATAGGACTCGTTTTACTGTGGATATAGATACTTTTGGACCTGTTTCCTCCAGCACATTCACAAGGTCCTTTGCTGTTGTTCTGGGATTGATTTGCACTCACTTTTCGTGAGTTTGAAGCTAGGCCTTGAAATACATCCACAGGTACACCTCCAATTGACTCAAATTATGTCAATTAGCCTATCAGAAGCTTCTAAAGCCATGACATAATTTTCTGGAATTTTCCAAGCTCTTTCAAGGCACAGTCAACTTAGTGTGTGTAAACTTCTGACCGGATGTTGAGCGTTTGTAAATTTCTCAGTTATTCTGCGCTCTGGCACACTCAGACGAGACTGCTCTGAAATCGGAGTAGATAGCCAGAGCGAATTTACCAGCTACGTCTATCTACAGTTGTCGCAGTGACATCATCATGAACATTCTATTGAAATGGTTTCTGTCAAGGATGCCATGGTTGCCCTTAGTTTGAAGATGTAATCCGGAGACAGGTGTTTTCTCCATCTCCTTAGCTATCATACTCTAATTCCACTGATTTCAAAACTCTGTCCTCCATTAAGTGGAGAGCAACACTTATGCAGTTTTACTACGGGACAGCGTAATGGCTCTCCTGTGAAGTAGTGACACATGACATACGCCTAGTTTCCTCAAACGAATCATATATGTTACTAATTTTCAAATGTATGATATGATATGAATTTTAGGTAATTGGCTAGGTGGCTAAAGCTAGTGTTAGTTAGTGTTCACTAATGTTAGCTGGGCTAGGGGTTAAGGTTAAGTTTAGGAGTTAGGTTAAGGGATTAAGGTTTGGGTTATGTTTAGAAGTTAGGTTAAATGATTAAGGTTAGGGCAAGGCGAAGGCTTAGCTAAAAGGATTAAGTGTAGGGTTAGGTTTAGCTAACATGCTAAGTGGTAAGTAGTTGAAAACTTGCTAATTAGCTAAAATGCTAAAGTTGTCCATGATGAGACTTGAACTCACAACCTTTGGGTTGCTAGACATCTGCATTATATGCACACCCATCCCCACCAAGTACCCTCCTTTAGTTTTTATGTAACCATACCAAATGTAACATTTCATCCTAAATGTCTTTCAGATTTACATACAGAATAATACGACATGCCAGGTTGCACACATACACACACTATAGTAGCAAGCTGACAGGCAGGCTTCACTGAGGACAATGAATGTGAGTGGTGTGGAAGCAAAGAGCTATTCATATTCTATCATACTGTATTTCTGTGAATAGTGTTCTGTGAATAGCTCTGATCACCTTGGACATTAAAAGCTCTCCCTCTCGCTCTTATTTCTCTCTCTGAGTGAAGTCATTCCCTCTCAAGGCTAACACTGAATGCCGCATATGAAGTCAGCTCTCTCTCTCTCATTTCTCTCCCTGAGTGAAGTCATTCCCTCTCAAGACTGACTCTGAATGCCGCATATGAAGACAGCTCTCTCTCTCTGTATCTGTTATTCTGCTCTACCTCTCTCTATCTCCCCTCTAACTGCCGGCTTTAGGTGTGGCTTCCAGGCTTGAGAGGAACATAAGTTTGAAATGTTAGTTTTTTTATAGCTGTTTTCAGTCGCACTGCGTACTTTTCCTGCTCTTTTGACAGATTAAGCGTGACTCTGACAATGATGGATGTTTGTACAATGATGTACAACCGTTTTGGAATACTCATTGCATTATTTACGGACTTAAAAAACACATTCACCTCCACTGGCACTGCATATCTGAGACAAACTTCAGTGATTGGGGACAAGAAACCGGCCGAGAGGAAAAACAGCCGATAAGGGCAGACAGACGATGGATACTGACAATCGAAGGTCGCAGACCTGAAATACATCAGAAGCACAATCGTTCACGTGAATGCAGAGTTCTAGCTGAAATATGTGATTTCACAAATACATCCAAAAATGCCTCAAAAACGTTGAATGTGCATGTTTTGTAATTCAAGATCATTGACAAGCAACATGGATGAATTTGAACTGCTTTTTCAGTCAGTAAACACAGAAATTGTATGTCTCACTGAAAAATGGACCCAGGAATATATCCCAGATTAATTTATTTTCATACAAGACTATCAGCTGTTAAAACGGTCCAGAGGGGGCGTTGCTATGTATGTGAATTACATTACGCAGGCAAAGTGTGTGGCTTCAGCTCCGTCCTAAATCATTCCCCAGGTCAGTTTCAACTGGTAGTGGGAGGACTCTCACATCCACCATGGACACATGACAAAACACCTCAGCAGAACACTGTGGATTAATCTCATCAACACCGTCGATGTGATCAGGATGTGCTCTCCCCAAATGGGTCTCATCCTGTGTGAAGACTTTAATCACCTGCCCATCAAGATGCTGACAAACTCCCATCCAGACATGAAACAAGACTAAAGGGGAGTCACCCTAGATCTGATCAATATAAATAAATCATTAAATGACTTCAACACCCCCAGTGTACTTGCTCCTCTCAGCTCTAGTGATCATAATGTCTGCTGTTCTCCCCAAACGTAACATCAGGGGGAAGAAGTGAGGTGCAGTGGCAGAAATGCCATCTGGTAACCCAGAACAGAAAGGAGGCTTTGCCTTGGTACTGAATGGTCTGCCATATATGAGGTGGCAAATTCGTATCAAGAAAGTAAAGAAAAACTACAACAAAACTGAAATCTAGGACCTAAAGAAGAAAACCCCCAATGAATGGTGGGACTTCATTAACAAAGGACTGGGACGAAAGAAAACACAAGGTTGAGAATACAGGTTGAAGGAGTTGAAGAAGATGATATGGCTGATGTTTGAAATGGCTTATTTTCTGAGGCATTGACAAACACCACACCTCTTGTCACCTTGCCCCTGCCCATGTCTACCAAGTAGGTTGAGCTGTGTGCAGCATTGGCCAAATAAAGCACTGACCAGACCCAGCCTATGGGAAATGTATGGGCCGGACGGCATTCCAGCCTGGCTACTAAAAGAGCAGAAGATCTAGCCCCTGTCATCAAACACATAGTTAACACCACCTACTGGCAGGGGACTGTTCCTGATGCCTGGAAGACTGACAATGTGTGTCCCATACCTAAAGTGTCAAACCCATGCACAACGAGTGACTGAAGGCCGATCTCTCTAACTCTCTAATCTCTCATGAAAAAACTATTTGCAGTCCTATCTGAGTGCCCAAACCAGTACGCCTACCTCACAATGTCAAGCACTACTACTGGCTGACAGCTACAGACAACAACTATTGTACCAAAGCCTTTGATTGAGTAGACCACACAACATCTGTCTGACATTGAACTGTGTCCAAGTTGAATTTCCTGGCTCCTCAGCTCCACCACTGAAAGAAAGCAGGGGTTGATGGCGAATGGCACATTCAGCCACAAGGTGGCGTTGTCTCACCATATCAGTTTCTACTTCACATGTCCACCCGGAAAGATGTCTTCAGTGACACTTTGGACACTGGGTACGCTGATGATGTAGGGCTGTCCTAGGCCATACCGCTACCAGCATCCAGGAGGACACTTCCATGGGATTGGAGGCAAAGCAGCTAGAAGTGTCCAACAACATGCTCCTGAATAGGAAAACGTCTGTGGAAATCCAGATTAGTTTTTCAAGAGACCCTCCACAACCTGCACCAATAATCCTCGGAGGACAGGAAGTACCAGTAGTATCAACGACCAACTATCTTGGTTTTCATCTAGATTCCAACCTCAGTGGTGACACACATGTGGAGCAGTCAGTGAGGAAGGCCTCAAAACGCCAGAAATGGCCTACCCCCTGAAGATCTGGTCACAGTATACACCCAACTGGACAGGTTGCAGAGGAGGGCCCTGAGGATCATCTCCAGAGGTGGAGCAGTCCAACCACAGTGCACCTGGCGAAGGACATGCACACTTTTGAACACTGCATGACCTGCTCCCTCCAAAAGAGGTGACTGCGCTACCAGGCTCCTGAGAAACAGCCACCAACTGTCCTGTATCACTACCCGAATGGGCCCCGAGAAATGCCACTCTACCCACTGCTGTCAGACTGTACAACAACTCTAGCTCTTAAGTGTTTTTCCTAAAATGGTCTTTTTCACAATCAAATTTTAACATTTCAGTTTACATCATGAAAAAATGTCCTGTAAAGTTTTAAGTGTCCTGTATTCTATTACTGCCATGTATTATGTGTTATGTATTTGATGTGGGTGCTTTGGCACTCAACTACTCTTCACCTTACCCCTTCTGACACCCAGGTGGTGACAGGTGCGTGCCTGGCAGACATATCGGCTTGGAAGTCGTCCCACCACTTCAAGCTCAACCTCAACAAGACGGAGCTGCTCTTCCTCCCGGGAAAGGCCTGCCTGCTCCAAGACCTCTCCATCATGGTTGATAACTCCACAGCGTCCCCCTCCCAGGGTGCAAAGAACCTTGACATGACCCTGGACAACAACAGCGTGTCGTTCTCTGCAAAGTCACTTTAACGATACCTACATGTACATACTACCTCAATAAGCCTGACTAACCGGTGTCTGTATGTAGCCTTGCTATTGTTATTTTCAAATGTCTTTTTACTGTTGTTTTATTTCTTTACTTATCTACACACACACACACACACATAATTTTCTTTGGCCTATTGGTTAGATTCTGTAAGTAAGCATTTCACTGTAAGGTTGTACTGTTGTAAGTACCTGTTGTACTCGGCGTACGTGACAAATAAACTTTCATTTGATTTGAAATGTCAAAGCAGTGACTCGCTCCTGCAGGTTCATGCTCTCCAACATCAGTAGAGTTCGACCTTTCCTCACACAGAAAACCTCATCCAGGCACGTGTCATCGCCTGTCTAGACTACCGCAACTCTCTGTTGGCTGGGCTCCCCACTTGTGCCATCAAACTCCTGTAACTTATCCAGAATGCAGCAGCCCGCCTGGTGTTCAAACTTCCTAGGTTCCCCCATGTCACCCCGCTCCTCCGCACATGCAACTGGCTTCCAGTCGAAGCTTGCATCATTTTCAAGACCATGGTGCTTGCCTATGGAGTGGCAAGAGGAACTGCCCCTCCCTACCTTCAGGCTCAAACACTACATCCCAACCCGAGCACTCCGTTCCACCACCTCTGGTCTGTAGGCCCTCCCTACCTTCAGGCTCAAACACTACATCCCAACCCGAGCACTCCGTTCCACCACCTCTGGTCTGTAGGCCCTCCCTACCTTCAGGCTCAAACACTACATCCCAACCCGAGCACTCCGTTCCACTACCTCTGGTCTGTAGGCCCTCCCTACCTTCAGGCTCAAACACTACATCCCAACCCGAGCACTCTGTTCCACCACCTCTGGTCTGTAGGCCCTCCCTACCTTCAGGCTCAAACACTACATCCCAACCCGAGCACTCCGTTCCACCACCTCTGGTCTGTAGGCCCTCCCTACCTTCAGGCTCAAACACTACATCCCAACCCGAGCACTCTGTTCCACCACCTCTGGTCTGTAGGCCCTCCCTACCTTCAGGCTCAAACACTACATCCCAACCCGAGCACTCTGTTCCACCACCTCTGGTCTGTAGGCCCTCCCTACCTTCAGGCTCAAACACTACATCCCAACCCGAGCACTCCGTTCCACTACCTCTGGTCTGTAGGCCCTCCCTACCTTCAGGCTCAAACACTACATCCCAACCCGAGCACTCTGTTCCGCCACCTCTGGTCTGTAGGCCCTCCCTACCTTCAGGCTCAAACACTACATCCCAACCCGAGCACTCCGTTCCACTACCTCTGGTCTGTAGGCCCTCCCTACCTTCAGGCTCAAACACTACATCCCAACCCGAGCACTCTGTTCCGCCACCTCTGGTCTGTAGGCCCTCCCTCTTTCATCACCGGTCTTCCCCTCTCCTTCCTTTTACCTCTCTTATTCCTCCTTTTCCATTACTATCCTTCCTCCTCTCCTTCCATTACCCCTCCTCTCTATAGATTGATGGATGCTGCTGAGAGCTAGCCCAGTCACAGGCTTATTCTCTCCGTAATGAAGGTATTTGAACATGAACACTGTCTGAAATATATATATATATATATATATATATATATATATATATATATATATATATATATATATATATATATATACTGGGAGTGGAGCAGGTTAATTGAAAGACATGTGCAGGGCAATAATGAAACACACCAGGAAGGCTGGGCTACAACACAGCACAGTGGGAAGTAGAGGTGGAGAGAGTGAGACTGAAAAGATATGTCTCTCTGCGGGTACAGTAATGTCTACTTCAGTCTCTCTCTGTCTTTCGTGTGTGTAAGCAGTTTATGTGCGTGTGTTTGTGTGTGTTTGTGTGTGCGTGTGTCAGTGGAGGCTGCTGAGGGGAGGACGGCTCATAATAATGGCCGGAACGGAGCAAATGGAATGACATCAAACCATGTGTTGGATGTATTTGATACCATTCCACCTATTCCGCTCCAGCCATTACCACGAGCACGTCCTCCCCAGTTAAGGTGCCACCCACCTTCTGTGGTATAAAGTCTCCTGCTATGTTTTCAAATCAATACCCCTCAAGGAGAGGTCAAGTGTAAACACTAGTACTGTCTGTCACACATGACTGCCAGTTCCCTCCAGAGTGAACCTCTCTGCTCTCCTACTAATCTCTACAGCCCCACCACACAGCTCTGTATGTTGCTGATTGATTGACAGTGATCGATTGACAGTGATCGATTAACATGGGAAATAATATGTGTGGTAATACAGGCCAGTGACCACCACAGGATAGACCTATGGGCATTTGCAGGTCAGACACTAGGATTGAAATAGTGATTGATGTTGTGTGAAGGTGTGTGGGGGATGGTGTGGGAGCTTGTGTAGGAGTATGTGTGTGTGCGTGAATGTGTGTGTGTGCATGAGTGTGTGTGTGTGTGTGCATATGTGTGTGTGTGTGCATGCCTGATCCTACCTCGGGTCTTTCTGTATGGAGTCTATAGATGGTGATCTAGCCAGTGTGCCCTCAGGTGGCATGGCTGGTCCAGATTTGCTGTAAGGAGACTCTACAGATGGGCAGTACTGTAGTGTACGGTAGGGATCTGCAGTGTAGGGGTCCGTAGCATAGGCCTCTGCTGTATAGCCTGGGCCCACTGTAGTGTAGTTATTGGCACCCCCACGACCATAACTTCCTCCGGCGCTTTGGCTGCTTCCTCCGGCGCTGTGGCTGCTTCCTCCGGCGCTGTGGCTGCCTGCTCGCTGTAAAGAGGCGGAGTCGACACCGGGGGAGGATGGGGCTACATGTGGGAAATAGGGATACAAGACATAGTTCATCACCTGGTCACTGACCAGCTGCATCTGGTCTATAGGGGGAGGAGAGGAGAGGAGAGAGGGAAGGTTAGGGGAGGAGAGGAGAGAGGGGAGGAGAGGGGAGGAGAGGAGCGGAGGGGAGAATAGGAGAGGAGAGTAGGGAGGGGAGGTTAGGGGAGGAGAGGGGAGGGGGAAAGGGAGGAGGGAGCGGACGGGAGAATAGGGGAGGAGAGGAGAGGAGAAGAACAGAGAGAGGAGAAGAGAGGAGAGGGAGTGGAGGGGAGGTTAGGGGAGGAGAGGGGAGGAGAGAATCGGGGTGGAGATTAGGGGAGTAGAGGGGAGGGGAGGAGAGGAGCAGAGGTTAGGGGAGGAGCGGCGGGGAGGACAGGAGCAGAGGGGAGGGGAAGGGAGGAGTGGAGCAGAGGTTAGGGGAGGAGAGGAGGATCGGAGAGGAGCAGAGGTTAGGGGAGGAGAGGAGAGGGGGAGGGGAGCAGAGGTTAGGGGAGGAGAGGAGAGGAGTGGAAGGGAGGTTTGGGGAGGGGAGGAGAGGGGAGGTTAGGGGAGGAGAGGGGAGGGGAGGAACGGAGGTTAGGGGAGGGGAGGAGAGGGGAGGGGAGGAGCAAAGTGGAGAGGAGAGGAGGGGAGGGGAGGGAAGGAGAGAAGTTATAGTTAGGCAGATGAGAAAAAATACAAGTAAACAGACAGAAGTGTGTAGAAATAATAGAAAAGCTAAAAGAGACAGAGAAAATTAAATTAAGATATTAAAGACGCAGGTAACCCAACGGTTAAGAAAGTTGGGCTAGTAACTGAAAGGTCGCTGGTCTGCATCCCCGAGCCGACTAAGTGAAAAATATGTTGATGTGCCCTTGAGCAAGGCACTTAACCCTAATTGCTCCTGTAAGTCGCTCTGGATAAGAACGTCTGCTAAACCACCAAAATGTAAATAACTTAGAAAACAAATCATTCTAATAAACTGAAGGTGAACATGTCTCATAGGGTGTGTATCTATTTCTTCCACCAACTCTACTTCAGAGGACGGGCAGGTACACACCGTAGGCTATGTAATAAATCTGCCTCTGTAAGGATCGATATGTAGCCATTTCATGACTGGAGCTTTACGCGAACCAGTGAGCAGATCACTAAAGAGGGAATTAGCCCCTAAAACAAGTTTAAAGGTGAAAAACAACAGACACACACACACACACACACACACACACACACTGTAAATCATACTGTAATTCACCCTAAAAAAACACACACGCAGTGTACCTCATCCTATAGACTGAAACACAGTGTATCTCACCATACAAACTGACACACAGTGTAACTCACCATACAGACTGACACACAGTGTAACTCACCATACAGACTGACACACAGTGTAACTCACCATACAGACTGACGCACAGTGTAACTCACCATACAGACTGACGCACAGTGTAACTCACCATACAGACTGACACACAGTGTAACTCAACCTATAGACTGACACACAGTGTAACTCACCCTATAGACTGACACACAGTGTAACTCACCATACAGACTGACACACAGTGTAACTCACCATACAGACTGACACACAGTGTAACTCACCATACAGACTGACACACAGTGTATCTCACCATACAGACTGACACACAGTGTATCTCACCATACAGACTGACACACAGTGTATCTCACCATACAGACTGACACACAGTGTAACTCACCCTATAGACTGACACACAGTGTAACTCACCATACAGACTGACACACAGTGTAACTCACCATACAGACTGACACACAGTGTATCTCACCATACAGACTGACACACAGTGTAACTCACCATACAGACTGACACACAGTGTAACTCACCATACAGACTGACACACAGTGTAACTCACCCTATAGACTGACACACAGTGTAACTCACCATACAGACTGACACACAGTGTATCTCACCATACAGACTGACACACAGTGTAACTCACCATACAGACTGACACACAGTGTAACTCACCATACAGACTGACACACAGTGTAACTCACCATACAGACTGACACACAGTGTAACTCACCCTATAGACTGACACACAGTGTAACTCACCATACAGACTGACACACAGTGTAACTCACCCTATAGACTGACACACAGTGTAACTCACCATACAGACTGACACACAGTGTAACTCACCCTATAGACTGACACACAGTGTAACTCACCATACAGACTGACACACAGTGTAACTCACCCTATAGACTGACACACAGTGTAACTCACCATACAGACTGACACACAGTGTAACTCACCCTATAGACTGACACACAGTGTAACTCACCATACAGACTGACACACAGTGTAACTCACCATACAGACTGACACACAGTGTAACTCACCATACAGACTGACACACAGTGTAACTCACCCTATAGACTGACACACAGTGTAACTCACCATACAGACTGACACACAGTGTAACTCACCATACAGACTGACACACAGTGTATCTCACCATACAGACTGACACACAGTGTAACTCACCATACAGACTGACACACAGTGTAACTCACCATACAGACTGACACACAGTGTAACTCACCATACAGACTGACACACAGTGTAACTCACCCTATAGACTGACACACAGTGTAACTCACCATACAGACTGACACACAGTGTAACTCACCATACAGACTGACACACAGTGTAACTCACCATACAGACTGACACACAGTGTAACTCACCATACAGACTGACACACAGTGTAACTCACCATACAGACTGACACACAGTGTAACTCAACCTATAGACTGACACACAGTGTAACTCACCCTATAGACTGACACACAGTGTAACTCACCATACAGACTGACACACAGTGTAACTCACCATACAGACTGACACACAGTGTAACTCACCATACAGACTGACACACAGTGTAACTCACCATACAGACTGACACACAGTGTATCTCACCATACAGACTGACACACAGTGTAACTCACCATACAGACTGACACACAGTGTAACTCACCATAGACTGACACACAGTGTAACTCACCATACAGACTGACACACAGTGTAACTCACCATACAGACTGACACACAGTGTAACTCACCCTATAGACTGACACACAGTGTAACTCACCATACAGACTGACACACAGTGTAACTCACCATACAGACTGACACACAGTGTAACTCACCATACAGACTGACACACAGTGTAACTCACCATACAGACTGACACACAGTGTAACTCACCCTATAGACTGACACACAGTGTAACTCACCATACAGACTGACACACAGTGTAACTCACCATACAGACTGACACACAGTGTAACTCACCATACAGACTGACACACAGTGTAACTCACCCTATAGACTGACACACAGTGTAACTCACCATACAGACTGACACACAGTGTAACTCACCCTATAGACTGACACACAGTGTAACTCACCATACAGACTGACACACAGTGTAACTCACCCTATAGACTGACACACAGTGTAACTCACCCTATAGACTGACACACAGTGTAACTCACCATACAGACTGACACACAGTGTAACTCACCCTATAGACTGACACACAGTGTAACTCACCCTATAGACTGACACACAGTGTAACTCACCATACAGACTGACACACAGTGTAACTCACCATACAGACTGACACACAGTGTAACTCACCCTATAGACTGACACACAGTGTAACTCACCATACAGACTGACACACAGTGTATCTCACCATACAGACTGACACACAGTGTAACTCACCCTATAGACTGACACACAGTGTAACTCACCATACAGACTGACACACAGTGTAACTCACCATACAGACTGACACACAGTGTAACTCACCCTATAGACTGACACACAGTGTAACTCACCATACAGACTGACACACAGTGTAACTCACCCTATAGACTGACACACAATGTAACTCACCATACAGACTGACACACAGTGTATCTCACCATACAGACTGACACACAGTGTAACTCACCATACAGACTGACACACAGTGTAACTCACCATACAGACTGACCCACAGTGTAACTCACCCTATAGACTGACACACAGTGTAACTCACCATACAGACTGACACACAGTGTATCTCACCATACAGACTGACACACAGTGTATCTCACCATACAGACTGACACACAGTGTAACTCACCATACAGACTGACACACAGTGTATCTCACCATACAGACTGACACACAGTGTAACTCACCATACAGACTGACACACAGTGTAACTCACCATACAGACTGACACACAGTGTAACTCACCCTATAGACTGACACACAGTGTAACTCACCATACAGACTGACACACAGTGTAACTCACCCTATAGACTGACACACAGTGTAACTCACCATACAGACTGACACACAGTGTAACTCACCCTATAGACTGACACACAGTGTAACTCACCATACAGACTGACACACAGTGTAACTCACCCTATAGACTGACACACAGTGTAACTCACCATACAGACTGACACACAGTGTAACTCACCATACAGACTGACACACAGTGTAACTCACCCTATAGACTGACACACAGTGTAACTCACCATACAGACTGACACACAGTGTAACTCACCATATAGACTGACACACAGTGTAACTCACCATACAGACTGACACACAGTGTAACTCACCATACAGACTGACACACAGTGTAACTCACCATACAGACTGACACACAGTGTAACTCACCATACAGACTGACACACAGTGTAACTCACCCTATAGACTGACACACAGTGTAACTCACCATACAGACTGACACACAGTGTAACTCACCCTATAGACTGACACACAGTGTAACTCACCCTATAGACTGACACACAGTGTAACTCACCATATAGACTGACACACAGTGTAACTCACCCACACAGTATAGACTGACACACAGTGTAACTCACCATACAGACTGACACACAGTGTAACTCACCCTATAGACTGACACACAGTGTAACTCACCATACAGACTGACACACAGTGTAACTCACCATACAGACTGACACACAGTGTAACTCACCATATAGACTGACACACAGTGTAACTCACCATACAGACTGACACACAGTGTAACTCACCATACAGACTGACACACAGTGTAACTCACCATACAGACTGACACACAGTGTAACTCACCATACAGACTGACACACAGTGTATCTCACCATACAGACTGACACACAGTGTAACTCACCCTATAGACTGACACACAGTGTAACTCACCATACAGACTGACACACAGTGTAACTCACCATACAGACTGACACACAGTGTAACTCACCATACAGACTGACGCACAGTGTAACTCACCATACAGACTGACGCACAGTGTAACTCACCATACAGACTGACACACAGTGTAACTCAACCTATAGACTGACACACAGTGTAACTCACCATACAGGCACCATATACTGTAGGCAGGTATTCAACGAATCAGACATGAAGGAAAAACACACTGCTGGTTCACTTAGTATGTTTTTGTTCCTCTCTAAGAACAGGTGTGATATCACATCAATATCCTGATACAATTCCCAGGAGAGGTAACAGCTTGTGGGGTGTGTCGGCTGTAACGTGGTTTACGCATTATACAAAGGAAACATTCTGAACCTGCACTGTGTGTTTTCTCCATTTGTGATTGATTAAACTGAAGCATAAGATTCATTGTTGGACAAGACAGGAGCATGTGTGTTTATTCACATAATTACCAAGACATCTTAGATTAATGGAACTATACTCTAGACAGAGTTTGAGGTGGTGTGTGTGTGCGTGTGTCTGTGTCAGCCAGAAGGTCTCATCATTGTGTATGTGACACACACTCTCTGTCACGGTGCTCCTGCCCTTAGTGGTGACATTTACATGACCTTCACTCTCCACACACACACACACACACACACACACACACACACACACACACACACACACACACACACACACACACACACACACACACACACACAAATACCCCGCCCATTTCCGTATCTCACACTTGGAAGGCTACGCTTCAGAAGTTTCTTGAGCAGATCTACGCTAATCTCATCAAGTTCTGATGAAATATAACCACACACTGCGGAAAATCACTCTAAAAACTGAGGGTTCCTCATCATTTTAGTGGAATCTCTTTCCCTCCCTCTTCCTCCTCTCTCTCAGTCTCCATCTTTCTCCTTCTCTCTGTGTATCTGTCTGTATCTCTACCTCTCTTTTGTGTCTCTCTGTCTCTGTCTCCCCCTCTCTCTCTTTCCTGGTGAATAAGTCATTTGCTCTGGTAATGGACTGATGTTTCTGGTGACTTGACCTTTGAGGTTTACAGAGCTGGCTGTGGAGGCCATCTACTGGGAAGGGTACACACATGAACGGACAAAAGCCCCCCCACACTCACGCACTTGCTCTCTTTGGCTGCCTGAAATCGAGGAGAAGGAAAAGCTTTCCATTGTTTTCTTGTCATTGTGAGAAATCAACAGAAATATAATAGCCATCACCAATGGTTCCTCACAGGCAGATTAGAAGCAGGGGGACAACTCTCCAACTAATCAAACTGATGTGTGACACACTGAACAATTAGCCCAGTGCGTCAGTCAGGGTGTCCGTTATAGAGGAACGTTCCCCCAGGCTACAGATCTGTGATGCTCACAATGAACACAGAAATAAGGGAGAAAAGAAAGAAAACAAGAAAATAATTGTATGAAAATAAAAAAAAAAGGATGAGGGGGGAAATGATTTTGAGCTCATTGTCTGGGGAAATGTAAAGGTGTGTGTGTGTGTGTGTGGGGGGTTCTCCTAATTAGAGCCTAGATTGACATTTCTTATTTATGATGAGCATTAATATTTTAACAATATTGTAAGACATAGATTTTGGCTGTGGCTGTGACAAGGTGACAATTTGTCTGAATCAATCTGCTCCAGCCAACGAGGTGGAGAGTGAAAGAGAGAGAAAAAGAGAGAGACAGAGAGAGAGAGAGAGAGAGAGAGAGAGAGAGAGAGAGAGAGTGAGTGTGACAGTATCCTTCATGCATGTGTAATTGAACATTAGCCAGGTCTGTAGCATGGGAGTCTTACAACACCTGTAACCCTGGAAACCTTTGCCAGTTTCCTACTGTCCCTTCTAAACTGGTGATTTACCACACTTTGGGGGCCTGACACACCAGTAGGCACTAGATTCCCATGCTAGGTGGTTCCTATGGCTAAGTCAATGGGTTTGAGCATGACTACATGCGACAAGACTGAACAAATTGTCTGTAAAAGGTCTATCTGGTTGGATCCAAATTTGGTTGGCTCATGATGCTGGCAGCACAACAGTGGACTTGTTGCACAATGTTGATGCTTTGGATAGAAATGCTTACTAGATGATCGTATACGTACGAATAAGGTTGGGTTTAAAGGTAGTGATAAAAATCACATTATAAAGTCCTTCGAAACATCTTCTTATTATGTCTTCCATTGAGGATATGACCTCCATAAATCCTGCTCGATAAAATATGAATTAAAGGTCCCTTAGAGGGTACATAATCGTTAATATGACATCAATTATAAGTGCGAACCAGGCAGAAATGATGGAGGGTCCTAAATGGTACTTCATTTATATGGTCTTACATTCCAACACAATCTCACACTCAGTTTGTGGAAATATAGTTTAGGGTTAGGGTATTCCATTATTTTCAGACGCTCCTATACCCTTATTCCCAATGTTATACCCCATAGGTTGTAAATAAACCATTTTTAAGGTAATGTAACTTGTATCATTATTATAGAGCTGTGATACCCATAGATAAATGGCTTCAGACCGAGCATTTCTCACTGGAAATTGCTGCTGACATTGAACATAGCTTAGGGTTAGGGTATTTAATTCATTTCAGATGCTCTTATACCTTTATTCCCAACATTTTATACCCCATATGTTGTAAATAAACCCTTTAAAAGCTGATATTGTCATACCCTGATCTGTTTCACCTGTCCTTGTGCTTGTCTACACCCCCTCCAGGTGTCGTCCATCTTGCCCACTTATCCCCTGGGTATACATACCTGTGTTTTCTGTCTGTCTGTGCCAGTTCGTCTTGTTTGTCAAGCTTACCCACGTTTGTCCTGTCAGCTCCTGTCTTTTCCCAGCCTCTCTTTTTCTCGTCCTCCTGGGTTTTGCCTGTCCTGACCCTGTACCCGCCCGCCTGACCACTCTGTCTGTCCCTGTCCCTGCCTGACGTCCTGTACCTTTGCTCCTACTCTGGATTATCAACCCCTGCCTGCCTTGGCCTGTTGTTTGCCTGCCCCTGTTTGCCTGCCTCCTCATATATCCATCCTGAGAGCTAAATGTTTCTGGCACAGATTGTATGTTACTGTTACGGTTTTCTTCCGTCGAAGGAGAGTCGGACCAAAATGCAGCGTGGTTCATTCGATACATCTTTAATATGAAGAAACACGAACAATACAAAAACAAGAAACGTAACGTGAAAACCTATACAGCCTATCTGGTGCCAATAAACACAGAGACAGGAACAATCACCCACCAAACACTCAAAGAATATGGCTGCCTAAATATGGTTCCCAATCAGAGACAACGAGAATCACCTGCCTCTGATTGAGAACCGCCTCAGGCAACCATAGACTTTGCTAGAACACCCCACTAAGCCACAATCCCAAAACCTACGAAAAACCCCAATACAAAAACACACCACAAAATAACTCCATGTCACACCCTGGCCTGACCAAATCAATAAAGAAAACACAAAAATACTAAGACCAGGGCGTGACAGAGCCCCCCCAAAGGTGCGGACTCCCGGCCGCACACCTAAACCCATAGGGGAGGGTCCGGGTGGGCGTCTGTCCACGGTGGCGGCTCCGGCTCGGGACGTGGACCCCACTCCAACCAAGTCTTAGTCCCCCTGTAACGCGTCCTTTGATTGGCGACCCTTGCCGCCGACCTTGGCCTAATAACCCTCACCAAGGACCCTACTGGACTGAGGGGCAGCTCGGGACTGAGGGGAAGCTCGGGACTGAGGGGTAGCTCGGGACTGAGGGGTAGCTCGGGACTGAGGGGTAGCTCGGGACTGAGGGGTAGCTCGGGACTGAGGGGAAGCTCAGCACTGAGGGGAAGCTCAGCACTGAGGGGAAGCCCAGTACTGAGAGGAAGCCCAGTACTGAGAGGAAGCTCAGGCAGGTAGTAGGCTCTGGCAAATCCTGGCTAGCTGGTGGTTCTGGCAGATCCTGGCTGACTGGCGGATCCTGGCTGACTGGCGGATCTGGAAGATCCTGGCTGACTGGCGGATCTGGAAGATCCTGGCTGACTGGTGGATCCTGGCTGACTGGCGGATCTGGAAGATCCTGGCTGACTGGCGGATCCTGGCGGATCCTGGCTGACTGGTGGCTCTGGCTGCTCTGGCTGCTCCATGCAGACTGGCGGCTCTGGCAGCTCCATGCAGAGTGGTAGCTCTGGCTGCTCCATGCAGACTGGCAGCTCTGGCTGCTCCATGCAGACTGGCGGCTCTGGCTGCTCCATGCAGACTGGTGGCTCTGGCTGCCCCATGCAGACTGGCGGCTCTGGCTGCTCCATGCAGACTGGCGTCTCTGGCTGCTCCATGCAGACTGGCGGCTCTGGCTGCTCCATGCAGACTGGCGGCTCTGGCTGCTCCATGCAGACTGGCTGCTCTGGCTGCTCCATGCAGACTGGCGGCTCTGGCTGCTCCATGCAGACTGGCGGCTCTGGCTGCTCCATGCAGACTGGCAGCTCTGGCTGCTCCATGCAGACTGGCAGCTCTGGCTGCTCCATGCAGACTGGCAGCTCTGGCTGCTCCATGCAGACTAGCAGCTCTGGCTGCGCTGAACAGGCAGGAGACTCTGGCAGCGCTGGAGAGGAGGAAGGCTCTGACAGCGCCAAACAGGCGGGAGAACCCGGCAGCGCTGGAGAGGAGAAAGGGGTATGTCTCTATCAGTTTTGCACATCAAGAGACTGAAATTTTTTCCCATTCCTCCTTGCAAAACAGCTCGAGCTCAGTGAGGTTGGATGGAGAGCATTTGTGAACAGCAGTTTTCAGTTCTTTCCACAGATTCTCAATTGGATTCAGGTCTGGACTTTGACTTGGCCATTCTAACACCTGGATATGTTTATTTTTGAACCATTCCATTGTATATTTTGCTTTATGTTTTGGATCATTTGTCTTGTTGGAAGACAAATCTCCATCCCAGTCTCAGGTCTTTTGCAGACTCCATCAGGTTTTCTTCCAGAATGGTCCTGTATTTGGCTCCATCCATCTTCCCATCAATTTTAACCATCTTCCCTGTCCCTGCTGAAGATAAGCAGGCCCAAACCATGATGCTGCCACCACCATGTTTGACAGTGGGGATGGCGTTTTGCATTGTTGCCAAAAAGTTCAATTTTGGTTTCATCTGACCAGAGCACCTTCTTCCACATGTTTGGTGTGTCTCCCAGGTGGCTTGTGGCAAACTTTAAATGACACTTTTTATGGATATCTTTAAGAAATGGCTTTCTTCTTGCCACTCTTCCATAAAGGCCAGATTTGTGCAATATACGACTGATTGTTGTCCTATGGACAGAGTCTCCCACCTCAGCTGTAGATCTCTGCAGTTCATCCAGAGTGATCATGGGCCTCTTGGCTGCATCTCTGATCAGTCTTCTCCTTGTATGAGCTGAAAGTTTAGAGGGACGGCCAGGTCTTGGTAGATTTGCAGTGGTCTGATACTCCTTCCATTTCAATATTATCGCTTGCACAGTGCTCCTTGGGATGTTTAAAGCTTGGGAAATCTTTTTGTATCAAAATCCGGCTTTAAACTTCTTCACAACAGTATCTCGGACCTGCCTGTTGTGTTCCTTGTTCTTCATGATGCTCTCTGCGCTTTTAACGGACCTCTGAGACTATCACAGTGCAGGTGCATTTATACGGAGACTTGATTACACACAGGTGGATTGTATTTATCATCATTAGTCATTTAGGTCAACATTGGATCATTCAGAGATCCTCACTGAACTTCTGGAGAGAGTTTGCTGCACTGAAAGTAAAGGGGCTGAATAATTTTGCACGCCCAATTTTTCAGTTTTTGATTTGTTAAAAAAAATTGAAATATCCAATAAATGTCGTTCCACTTCATGATTGTGTCCCACTTGTTGTTGATTCTTCACAAAAAAATACAGTTTTATATCTTTATGTTTGAAGCCTGAAATGTGGCAAAAGGTCGCAAAGTTCAAGGGGGCCGAATACTTTCGCAAGGCACTGTATGTATGTGTCTCTGTGTATGTGCAGGTGACAATTGAGCTAAAACTCAACATTCAGGAGAAAACCTGGTCTTTTCACTTAATTAATACGTTTCTAAAATCTCATTGAAAACCAACCCCAAAACACACACTATCTGACATGTTTTTTACCAGCTAATGTGCTTCTGTGGCTTTTCGACATTAGACAGAACTACTCAAAACTTGGCAAACAAGCGCTTTCTTCAGTTAGATACTATTAGTGGTGCAAATTTCACTGGGGACATATCCCCCTCACATTCTGAAATGGCATTTTTGTCCCCCACAGTTTTATCATTGGAATGTGATCTAAAACGAGGCAACGGTGTACTGTAGAACCATGCGGATGCCTCCGAGCGGTCGGGTAAGCTATTTGGAGATAGGAATGTGATCTAATTATGCCCCCCCCCACTTCTGAAACAAAAGTTGCGCCCCTGAATTGTATTACGGTATATATTGCATGCTATTTCTATGGAAACAGAGGAATGTTTTTATTTAATTTAATATGTCCAGGTATATTAAACACTGTCTTTTAACCTTGAACAGTATGAGGTAAGGTCAACATACAGGTTAAATATTTTAACCTTTCTCTCCACTGTTGATCGTTAACTTAAACTTTTAAAATGATCACTTATAGGTTATGAACCTTCCTTCGCTGCCGGGGTAAAATCGAGGTCTTCTCTCGCTCTCTCTCTCTAGAATGTCAGCTCTCATTACTAAAGGCATACAACATATTCAGAAGGGAGTGAATTAGCTTTATGGTTTTATGCAAAACAGGCTTTCACTGTGTGTGTGTGTGTGTGTGTGTGTGTGTGTGTGTGTGTGTGTGTGTGTGTGTGTGTGTGTGTGTGTGTGTGTGTGTGTGTGCATGTCTGTGTGTGTGTGTGGACGGTGCATGAGTGTAGCCTTCTTCTGAAAAGGCCTGGTGTCATATTAGAAAGCTTTGATGAGAGCATTAAACAGAACCGCCAAACGGGCACTTGCCCAGTGTCTGTGTCGGCAGCTCTCCAAAGAGGCAATGTTTGAATAGGGGACATGTGTGTGTGTGTGCGCCTGTGTGGCTGTGCGTGTGCGTGTGCATGTGTGTGTGACAGGCTCCATGCTGAGCAGTGTGTTTCTGACAGCTCTCCCTCCAGGCCGAAGCTAATCCCTCTTTGTTTTCTAGAAAAAAACAGATTTTACAGAGAATCCCCTCTGGTGTCCTTGGTAGAGAGACACACACACACACACACACACACACACACACACACACACACACACACACACAGATTCTGGTAACATTGAAGGCGTATAGCGGAGGAGAATGCAGGGAGAGGAATTAAGAGTTAATACTACTTAATACTAGGCAGGGTGTCTTAGAGATAATTCACCCTGAGAAGCAGAGAGATAGAGTTTAATGAGAGTTACACCTCCAGATTCTATCCTGTAGAGGAGTTGTACACGTTACTCATGGTGACTGCAGTATTACACCAAGCATTCAGGTCGACTGTCATGGTACTGGTACTGAAAAGTCATGGCAAGGGAAGGAGCGAGTGATGGAAATGAAGGACAACTGTTTTTCGTTCCATCAACTCACCACTCATATGAATGTGTTAACTGTTTTCACACAAGGTTTGTAGAAACCCAACTAAGCCTCTCTCTCCCCTGTCGCAGTAGAGTTTAGCTGCAGTGCAGGGTGTAGATGTGTGGATGTGTGTGTGTGTTATTATTTTTAAAAAAGTAATAACTTGAAATAGACCACATTAACCTGCTGTACTATGTGGCGCTGGACTGGTTTACTCTGAGAAAACACACACACACACAAAGCTACGACGGCTTACCTGCCGACCTCAAACTGCGTTTATGGGTTACACCAATACCACAAATAAACAATACATTGCAGGCTTTAGAGTTAATTCAATGTAGTGTTATAGAGAGAGAGATCCAGCTCTCTAAAAAAATGCCTTATAGCATTAATGACTGTGATTCACAGCTGGATGATGAAACTATAATGTGGAGTCAGGGTTTAAATAGTACAATATAGTGCAATATACTATACTGTTATAATGACAATACTGTTATAATGACAATACTGTTACAATGACTATACTGTTATAATGACAATACTGTTATAATGACAATACTGTTATAATGACAATACTGTTACAATGACAATACTGTTATAATGACAATACTGTTATAATGACAATACTGTTATAATGACAATACTGTTATAATGACAATACTGTTACAATGACAATACTGTTATAATGACAATACTGTTATAATGACAATACTGTTATAATGACAATACTGTTATAATGACAATACTGTTACAATGACTATACTGTTATAATGACAATACTGTTATAATGACAATACTGTTACAATGACTATACTGTTATAATGACAATACTGTTATAATGACAATACTGTTACAATGACTATACTGTTATAATGACAATACTGTTATAATGACAATACTGTTATAATGACAATACTGTTACAATGACTATACTGTTATAATGACAATACTGTTATAATGACAATACTGTTATAATGGCAATACTGTTATAATGACAATACTGCTATAATGACAATACTGTTATAATGACAATACTGTTATAATGACAATACTGTTACAATGACTATACTGTTACAATGACTATACTGTTATAATGACAATACTGTTATACACTGACTACATTGTTATTTACTGACTATACTGTTACATACTACTATACTGTTAAAATGACAATTCAATTACATACTGAATATATGAATATATACCCCCGAGCTGACAAGGTACAAATCTGTCGTTCTGCCCCTGAGCAGGCAGTTAACCCACTGTTCCTAGGCCGTCATTGAAAATAAGAATCTGTTCTCAACTGACTTGCCTAGTTAAATAAAGGTAAAATTAAAATAAATAAAAAAATTAAATATTGTTATATACTGACAGTGCTGTTATACTGACTTTACTGTTAAATACTGACTATACTGTTATAATGACAATACTGTTATAATGACAATACTGTTAAATACTGACCATACTGTTATAATGACAATACTGTTATAATGACAATACTGTTATTGCCACGTTCTGACCATCGTTCGTGTGTGTTTTCCTTGTTTTAGTGTTAGTCAGAACGTGAGCTGGGTGGGCATTCTATGTTTTGTGTCTGGTTTGTCTATTTCTATGTTTGGCCTGATATGGTTCTCAATCAGAGGCAGGTGTTAGTCATTGTCTCTGATTGGGAACCATATTTAGGTAGCCTGTTTTGTGGGTGAGTGTTCCTGTCTCTGTGTTTGTTGCACCAGATAGGGCTGTTTAGGTTTTTTCACATTTCTTGTTTTGTAGATTGTTCATCTTTATTAAAGATGTTTACAAGTAACCACGCTGCGTTTTGGTCCGCCTCTCTTTCCCCAGAAGAAAACCGTAACAGTTATAGTGACTATACTGTTAAATACTGACCATACTGTTATAATGACAATACTGTTATAATGACAATACTGTTATACTGACTATACTGTTAAATACTGACCATACAGTTATACTGACAATACTGTTATACTGACAATACTGTTATACAGACTATACTGTTAAATACTGACCATACAGTTATACTGACTATACCGTTATAATGACTGTACTGTTATATACTGACTATACTGTTATATACTGACTATACTATTATATACTGACTATATTGTTATATATTGACAATACTGTTATACTGACTATACTGTTATATACTGACTATACTGTTATATACTGACTACTGTTATACTGACAATACTGGTATATACTCTTATACTGTTATATACTGACTATACTATTAATATAGTCCTTTAATGTTATATACTAACTTTACTGATAAAAACTTGTGCCCCGTTATATACTAACTATACAGTTATATATTGACTATACTGTTATATTCTGACTATACTATTAATATACTCCTTGAATGTTATATACTTATATAATGTTATAATATTTACTAGTCCAATGCTCTAACAACTAGGCTACCCTGCCACCCCTTAACTATACTGTTAAGTACTGTTATAAACTGACTATACTGTTATATAGTGACAATACTGTTATATACACGTATACTGTTTATACTGACTATACTGCTATATACTGACAATACTGTTATATACACGTATACTGTTTATACTGACTATACTGCTATATACTGACAATACTGTTATATACTGACAATACTGTTATATACTGACAATACTGTTATATACTGACTATACTTTTATATACTGACTATACTGTTATATACTGACTATACTGTTATATAGTGACAATACTGTTATATAGTCGTATACTGTTTATACTGACTATACTGCTATATACTGACAATACTGTTATATACTGACAATACTGGTATATACTGACAATACTGGTATATACTGACAATACTGTTATATACTGACTATACTTTTATATACTGACTATACTGTTATACTGGCTATCTGTTATAATGACTATGCTGTTATAATGACTATACTGTTATAATACTGTTATACTGACTATACTGTTATATTGACTATACTGTTATATACTGACAATACTGTTACATACTGACTATACTGGTATAATGACTATGCTGTTATAATGACTATACTGTTATATTGACTATATTGTTATACACTGACTATACTGTTATACACTGCCGCTACTGTTATATACTGACAATACTATACGGTTATACCAACTATACTGTTATATACTGATTCTACTGTTATATACCGACGATACTGTTATACTGACTATACTGTTATATACTGACTATACTGTAATATACTGACTATACTGTTATATACTGACTATACTGTTATGCTGACTATACTGTTATACTGACTATACTGTTATAATACTGTTATAATGACTACACTGTTATACTGACTATACTGTTATCATGACTATACTGTCATACTGACTATGCTGTTATATTGACTATACTGTTATGTACTAACTATAATGTTATATACTGACTATACTGTTATACTGACTATACTGGTAAATTAACTATACTGCTCTATACTGTGACTATGACTATAACGTTATATACTGACTATGCTGTTGTCATGACTGTCCTGATCAGCTCAGGTTACAGGAGAGCACAACCCTACAGAGTATCTCTCAACCTCAACAGAGGAGGAGAGATCTAGGGGTCTGAAGATGTGGGGGTTTTATGACCCCTCATGCCCCTGGTAAATCTTAGGCCACACAACATTCCTGTGTCGCCTCAATATGGAGAACCAACCTCAGAACATTAAACATGAAATAAAGGGACTTTGGAACAATGGTTTCCGTCAGCTACAAAGGTGGTCATGACGATAGATGGAATATGAAAATGTATGTCATTTTTGTTTTGTTATTAAAGGTTAATAGATTACGTTATTACGAAAACATTGTAACGTGAAGAGTTTTCCTAGTATATGTTGTTGTATATGAATATGATGTTTATACATTGTACGTTGTGTGGAAAATGTCCAAATCAAAGGGACTGTTTTGGTAAAGATGAAATGTGAAGTTAGTTGTCTAAAATTGGATTTGAGTAAAACCTAGACCTTGCTCTTAACTAGGTATGCCCAGAGAATTGCCCAGAGATCTTCCCCAAGTAACTACATCATTATATTCTGACCCATAAGAGCGGCAGTTTGGGGCAAGGCTAGGGTTAGAATAAGCATAGCTGACTAATTCACCCAAATGTATATTTAGAGGGCAAGTTGGTTAGGATGATATCTATGAGGCTGCCCGTGTTAACGGCTTTGGGGCGGTACCTGGTAGGTTCATTGATAATTTGTGTGAGATTGAGGGCATCAAGCTTAGATTGTAGGATGGCTGGGAGGTTAAGCATGTTCCAGTTTAGGTCACCTAGCAGCACGAGCTCCTGAGATAGATGGGGGGCAATCAGTTCACATATGGTGTCCAGAGCACAGCTGGGGGCAGAGGGTGGTCTATAGCTGGCGGCAACAGTGAGAGACTTGTTTTTAGAGAGGTGGATTTTTAAAAGTAGAAGTTCAAATTGTTTGAGTACAGACCTGGATAGTAGGACAGAACTCTGCAGGCTATCTCTGCAGTAGATTGCAACACCGCCCCCTTTGGCCGTTCTATCTTGTCTGAAAATGTTGTAGTTAGGGATGGAGATTTCAGAGTTTTTGGTGGTCTTCCTAAGCCAGGATTCAGACACGGCTAAAACATCCGGGTTGGTAGAGTGTGCTAAAGCAGTGAATAAACAAACATAGGGAGGAGGCTTCTAATGTTAACATGCATGAAAACAAGGCTATTACGGTTACAGAAGTCATCAAAAGAGAGCGCCTGGGGAATAGGAGTGGAGCTAGGCACTGCAGGGCCTGGATTCACCTCTACATCACCAGAGGAACAGAGGAGGAGTAGGATAAGGGTACGGCTAAAAGCTATGAGAATTGGTCTTCTAGGACGTCCGGAACAGAGAGTAAAAGGAGGTTTCTGGGGGCGATAAAATAGCTTCAAGGTATAATGTACAGACAAAGGTATGGTAGGATGTGAATGCAGTGGAGGTAAACCTTGGCATTGAGTGATGATGAGAGAGATATTGTCTCTCGAAACATCATTGAAACCAGGTGATGTCATCGCATGTGTGGGTGGTGGAACTGAAAGGTTGGATAAGGTATAATGAGCAGGGCTAGAGGCTCTACAGTGAAATAAGCCAATAAACACTAACCAGAACAGCAATGGACAAGGCATATTGAATTAAGGAGAGGCATGCTTATCCAAGTGATCATAAGGGTCCAGTGAGTAGTGAGGTTGGTTGGGGTCACGGCGATTCAGACAGCTAGCCGGGTCATGGGTAGCAAGCTAGCAGAGGATGGAGGTCTGTTTTTAGCCACCTCGTGCGTTTCCGTCGGTAGATCTGTGGGGTTCCGTGTGGTAGAGTGGACCAATCCAATTGGCAAAATAGATATAGTTATAGTGACCCAAGAAAATTTTCCGATAGACCTATTCAGTTAGCAGCTGATAAGACAGCTAACGATTAGTGCGCGGCAGATGGGCGTTCAGGTAACGTCACGACGGAGAGGCCAGTTGGATAACTCCCTCGGGCAGATAACGTCAGTAGTCCAGTCATTTTCGAACCAAAGGATAGCTGATGACCACCAACCGTGGTTAGCTGAACACTAATGTTAGCCAGTAAACTGGCTAGCTTCTGGCTAGCTTCTGGCTAGCTTCTGGCTAGCTTCTATTGTGGATTTCAGTTTAGATTATTATAATTTTTTTCCAGTTCTGATTTCAGTTCTTTTTTTTTAATGGTGAGGCGGGTTGAAGTTGAGATTTTTAGACGAAACTGTTATACTGACTATACTGTTATACAACTGTTAAAATAACTATACTGTTATAATACTGCTTAAATTACTAACTGTTATACTGACTATACTGTTATACTGATGAAACTGTTATACTGACTATACTGTTATACCGACTATACTGTTATACTGATTATACTGTTAAATACTGGCGATACTGTTATATTGACTATACTGTTACATACCGACTATACTGTTATACTACGGTTATACTGACTATACTGTTATAAAAATGTTAAAATTACTATACTGGTATAATACTGCTTGAATGACTATACTGTTATAAAGACTATACTGTTATACTAACTATACTGTTATACTAACTATGCTGTTATATAGTGACTATGCTGTTATACTGATTGTACTGTTACATACTGACGATACTGTTATATTGACTATACTGTTATACTGACTATACTGTAATATAGTGACTATACTGTTAAAATGACTATACTGTTACACTGACTATACTGTTATATACTGACTATACTGTTATACTGACTATACTGTTATAATGACTATGCTGTTATAAAGACTATACTGTTATACTAATGACTATACTGAAAATGACTATACTGTTATAATGACTATACTGTTATACCGACTATACTGTTATACTGACTATACTGTTATACTGACTATACTGAAAATGACTATACTGTTATACTGACTATACTGTTATACTGACTAAACTGATATAATGACTATACTGTTATACTGACCACACTGTTATACTGACTATACTGTTATACTGACCACACTGTTATAATGACTATACTGTTATACTAATGACTATACTGAAAATGACTATACTGTTATAATGACTATACTGTTATACTACTGTTATACTGACTATACTGTTATACCGACTATACTGTTATACTACTGTTATTCTGACTATACTGTTATAATACTGTTATAATGGCTATACTGTTATACTGACTATATTGTTAGACTGACTATACTGTTATAATACTGTTATAATGACTATACTGTTATATACTGTTATATTGACTATACTGTTATAATGACTTTACTGTTATAATGACTATACTGTTATACTGACTATACTGTTATAATGACTATACTGTTATACTGACTATACTGTTATACTGACTATACTGTTATACTGACTATATTGTTATACTACTGTTATGCTTACTATACTGTTATACTGACTATATTGTTATATACTGATATACTGACTATATTGTTATATACTGTTATACTGACTATATTGTTATATACTGTTATACTGACTATATTGTTATATTGACTATATTGACTATACTGTTATACTGACTATATTGTTATATTGACTATACTGTTATAACAACTATACTGTTATATACTGTTATACTGACTATATTGTTATATTGACTATACAGTTATACTACTGTTATACTGACTACACCTTTCTCAATGTCAGAACTATTTTCATATGGTCATTACTACAAGGCATCACTTAGACATTATGAATTTTATGGAGTGTGTGTTTGTGTGTGTGTTTTGGTTTTACTATCCTTGTGGGGAACAGAAGTCCTCACAAGATTTGTTAGAGAGCCTTTTTATGTCTCTATTTGGGTTGGTCAGGGTGTGATTTGGGTGGGCATTCTATGTTCTTTATTTCTATGTTTTGGGTTTCTATGTTTTGGCCGGGTATGGTTCTCAATCAGTGACAGCTGTCTCTGATTGGGAATCACACTTAGGCAACCTGTTTGGCCACTTTAGGTTGTGGGATGTTGTTTTTTGTTAGCTCTGCGTAGCCTACTGAACGTGGCGTTCGTTGGTCTTTTGTTGTTTTGTTTGGTGTTCCGATTTAATAAAGAATCATGAACACGTACCACGCTGCACCTTGGTCCACTTCTTCCGACGAGCGTTACATAAACAGGAAAAATTCGGACAAGTGGGGACATTTCGCCGGCCCCCAAAAGGAAAAAGACCATTTTCAGCTTAGGGGTTAGGTTTAGGGTTACAATTAGTGTTCAAATTGGGGTTAGGGGTTAGCTTTAGTGTTAGGTTTAGGTTTAGGGGTTTGGGGTTAAGGTTGGGGTTATGGTCAAGGTTAGGTTAGGTTAAGGGTTTTAAGGGTTAAGGGAAAATATGATTTTGAAAGTGAATCAATTGTTTGGTCCCCACAAGCATAGCAAAACAAAGATATGTGTGTGTGTGTTGCGGGTGTGTGTTCGTACGTGTGTACATGTGTGTGTGACTGAGGCATCACTTATTCATTTTGAATCCCTATTAGCCGCACACAGGCCCTGCAGTGGTCAATCTAACCATCTTTAAACACACTGTACTGTAGCCGGCTGCATTAAACAAGCCAATAACTCAGGAATGGATCAATACCGCTCACTAAGAGATTTCCTACTCTTTGGTCTCGCTGTGGGAAAGATAAGGCAAATGAGTCCCAGTGTGTGTTTTACGATATAAACCGACTGCATTAGAATTGATCTACTGCAATAACAGTAAATTGTATATGCTATAATTGTGTTTGCAAGGTAGCAAACCCTCAAACATGTAATAATGTACTTCTTAGAGAGTAAACAAATCGTTATATCATATTGCCCAATAAACAAGCTTGGATACACCCTGCCATAGCGTACAGGCTTAAAGACATGCTCTTTGCCTGCAAGCAATTTATTTCTCTTTCATGTACCATACCCATTGATCCAAACAATAAGTAATCTATAGTAGCTTATTTAGCATAATCACTATCTGACCCACATGGTAATGATAGTTATTAATGCCTGGCTGGTTAATGACTGTGAGAAGATACAGCCTAGCGTGACAGAGAGGGCTATTCTCATGTAGAATGATGCTGTAATAGGATTTCGACAGCATACCTAAACCCACATCTAGATAACACAAATTAGTCTCTATTGAAGAATACTGGAGGTTAGTATGTGCTGCAGACAGAACTGTGTCTATCTCTATTTTTCTCTTTTTGTTAGTGTGTGTACATATTAAAGGTGTGTGTGTGTGTGTGTTTAAATACTGTAGGATGGATTATATAGTCTTACCAGTGTTGTTTCCCAGTCCCCTCATAGGTCCTTTGTGGTAGTGGTTGACTCTGTCCTCATAGATGGGCTCTTTGTGGTGGTCTGGGGATCCCAGGGGACGCAGGTCTGGACCACAGTGACTGTGCTGATTACTGTAGGAACCCCTGGAACCTGGAGAGTGGGAGGGAGAGTGTAAGGGAGGGAGGAAGAGAGAGAAAGACAGAGAGAAAGACAGAGAGAGGGGAGAGAGAGAAATCAGCCCTGAGTATTGACTTTTCACCAGCAAAATGTAATTCTACATACACATTGTCCCTAAGTGCTCTAGCCTCTCCTCTCTTTCTCTGATATCATCTTATCTTCTGTCCCAATAGTCTCTCTAGCCTCCTCTACTCCCATAGTCTCCAGCTTCTCCTCTCTTTCTCTGATATCACCTTATCTTCTGTCCCAATAGTCTCTCTCTAGCCTCATCTACTCCCATAGTCTCCAGCCTCTCCTCTCTTTCTCTGTAATCATCTTATCTTCTGTCCCAATAGTCTCTCTCTAGCCTCCTCTACTCCCATAGTCTCCAGCCTCTCCTCTCTTTCTCTGTAATCATCTTATCTTCTGTCCCAATAGTCTCTCTCTAGCCTCCTCTACTCCCATAGTCTCCAGCCTCTCCTCTCTTTCTCTGATATCATCTCATCTTCTGTCCCAATAGTCTCTCTCTAGCCTCCTCTACTCCCATAGTCTCCAGCCTCTCCTCTCTTTCTCTGTATTCATCTTATCTTCTGTCCCAATAGTCTCTCTCTAGCCTCCTCTACTCCCATAGTCTCCAGCCTCTCCTCTCTTTCTCTGTATTCATCTTATCTTCTGTCCCAATAGTCTCTCTCTAGCCTCCTCTACTCCCATAGTCTCCAGCCTCTCCTCTCTTTCTCTGTAATCATCTTATCTTCTGTCCCAATAGTCTCTCTCTAGCCTCCTCTACTCCCATAGTCTCCAGCCTCTCCTCTCTTTCTCTGATATCATCTCATCTTCTGTCCCAATAGTCTCTCTCTAGCCTCCTCTACTCCCATAGTCTCCAGCCTCTCCTCTCTTTCTCTGTATTCATCTTATCTTCTGTCCCAATAGTCTCTCTCTAGCCTCCTCTACTCCCATAGTCTCCAGCCTCTCCTCTCTTTCTCTGTAATCATCTTATCTTCTGTCCCAATAGTCTCTCTCTAGCCTCCTCTACTCCCATAGTCTCCAGCCTCTCCTCTCTTTCTCTGATATCATCTCATCTTCTGTCCCAATAGTCTCTCTCTAGCCTCCTCTACTCCCATAGTCTCCAGCCTCTCCTCTCTTTCTCTGATATCATCTTATCCTCTGTCCCAATAGTCTCTCTCTAGCCTCCTCTACTCCCATAGTCTCCAACCTGTCCTCTCTTTCTCTGTAATCATCTTATCTTCTGTCCCAATAGTCTCTCTCTAGCCTCCTCTACTCCCATAGTCTCCAGCCTCTCCTCTCTTTCTCTGTAATCATCTTATCTTCTGTCCCAATAGTTTCTCTCTAGCCTCCTCTACTCCCATAGTCTCCAGCCTCTCCTCTCCTCTCTTTCTCTGTAATCATCTTATCTTCTGTCCCAATAGTCTCTCTCTAGCCTCCTCTACTCCCATAGTCTCCAGCCTCTCCTCTCTTTCTCTGTAATCATCTTATCTTCTGTCCCAATAGTCTCTCTCTAGCTTCCTCTACTCCCATAGCCTCCAGCCTCTACTCCCATAACCTCTATGGTAGGGATCATCAACTAGATTCATCTTCTTTTTTAAGCAGATGGTCAGGGGGCTGTAAAATTATTTCAAATAATTTATAGATTGCAAGAAGCCCAAAAAGATATGATAATTGAAAACTAAAATAATTTCAAACCTTCCTTACATTTGTATACGATCAAATACTGTACATGTCTCTATTATGTGTGGAAATATTCTGGAACAGATATCCTAAATGAAAATCTCTTGGAGCTGATTTCCTGGTGTTTTTACAGAGAGGGATGAGGATAAGAGGATGATGAGAGAGGGATGAGGACAGGATGATGAGGAGAGAGGGATGAGGATAGGAGGATGATGAGAGAGGGATTAGGATAGGAGGAGGATGAGAAAGGGATGAGGAGAGAGTGAGGAAGAAAGTGGGATGAGGAGAGAGGGATGATGAGAGAGGGATGAGGAGAGAGGGATGTTGAGAGAGGGATGAAGAGAGTGGGATGGTGAGAGAGGGATGAGGAGAGAGGGATGAGGAGAGAGGGATGATGAGAAAAAAAAGTGTTAAACATATCAAAATATATTTGAGATTTGAGATTCTTCAAAGTGGCCCTCGCCTGGATGACAGCTTTACACAATCTTAGCATTCTCTCAACCAGCTTTTTATTTTTTTTAAATGTAACATTTATTTAAAACTTTTTAGGGCTGAGATCCCGCAAACGGGCGCCAAATTCAAAACAACAGAAATCCCATGGTATTTCACACCATTTTAAAGATACACTTCTTGTTTATACCACCACAGTGTCCGATTTCAAATAGGATTTACAGCGAAAGCACCACAAACGATTATGTTAGGTCAGAGCCAAGTCACAGAAAAACACAGCCATTTTTCCAGCCAAAGAGAGCAGTCACAAAAATCAGAAATAGAGATAGAATGAATCACTAACCTGTGATGATCTTCATCAGATGACACTCATATGACTTCATGTTACACAGTACATGTATGTTTTGTTCGATAAAGTTCATATTTATATAAAAAAATCTCATTATACATTGGCGCGTTATGTTCAGTAGTTCCAAAAACATCCGGTGATTTTGCAGAGAGCCACATCAATTTACAGAAATACTCATCATAAATGTTGATGAAAATACAAGTGTTTTCCATGGAACTTTAGATACACTTCTCCTTAATGCTACCGCTGTGTCAGATTTCAAAATAGCTTTAAGGAAAATGCAAACCATGCAATAATCTGAGTACGGCGTTCAGAGCCCAAACAAGCCAAAAAGATATCCGCCATAGTGTGCAGTCAACAGACGTTAAAAAAAACACATTATAAATATTCACTTACCTTTGATGATCTTCATCAGAATGCACTCCCAGGAATCCCAGGTCCACAATAAATGTTTGTTTTGTTCGATAATGTCCATCATTTATGTCCAAATAGCTCCTTTTGTTAGCGTGTTTGGTAAACAAATCCAAACTCACGAAGCGCGTTCACTAGGAGCAGACGAAAAGTCAAAAGGTTCCATTACAGTCCGTAGAAACATGTCAAACGAAGTATAGAATCAATCTTTAGGATGTTTTTAACATAAATCTTCAATAATGTTCAAACCGGAGAATTCCTTTGTCTGTACGAACGAGCGTCACGAGCTCAAGGCATTCTGGCAGACCTCTGACTCATTCCCCTCTCATTCGCCCCCACTTCTCAGTAGAAGCATCAAACAAGGTTCTAAAGACTGTTGACATTTAGTGGAAGCCTTAGGAAGTGCAACATGACCAATATCCCACTGTATCTTCAATAGGAAATTAGTTGAAAAACGACCAACCTCAGATTTCCCACTTCCTAGTTGGATTTTTTCTCAGGTTTTTGCCTGCCATATGAGTTATTTTATACTCACAGACATCATTCAAACAGTTTTAGAAACGTCGGAGTGTTTTCTGTCAAAATATACTAATAATATGCATATATTAGCAACTGGGACTGAGTAGCAGGCAGTTTACTCTGGGCACCTCTGGGCACCTTATTTAACCAAGCTACTCAATACTGCCCCCAGCCATAAGAAGTCCAGGTGGGCCAGTTGAGAACAACTGCGACCTGGCAAAGATAAAGCAAAGAATTGTGACAAAAACAACAACGCAGAGTTACACATGGAATAAACAAATGTACAGTCAATATCACACAAAAAAAAAATGGAAACATCTATACACAGTGTGTGCAAATGTAGTAAGATTAGGGAGGTAAAGCAATTTTTTATTTTACCTTTAACTAGGCAAGTAAGTTAAGAACAAATTCTTATTTTCAATGACGGCCAAGGAACATTGGGTTAACAGCCTTGTTCAGGGGAAGAACGACAGATTTGTACCTTGTCAGCTCGGGGATTTGAAATTGCAACATTTCAGTTACTAGTCCAATGCTCTAACCACTAGGCTACGCTGCCTCCCCAGTGGCCATAGTTGTGAAATAATTAGAATTGAGCATTAACACTGGAGTGAGATGTACAGATGATGATGTGCAAGTAGAGATACTGGGGTGCAATAGAGCATAAATAAACAACAATATGGGGATGAGGTAGTTGGGTGGGCTATTCGCAGATGGGCTGTGTACAGGTGCAGTGATCTGTAAGCTGCTCTGACAGCTGATGCTTAAAGTTAGTGAGGGAGATATAAGTCTGCAGGTTCAGTGATTTTTGCAATTCGTTCCAGTCATTGGCAGCAGAGAACTGTAAGGAAAGGCGGCCAAAGAGGAGTTGGCTTTGGGGATGACCAGTGAAATATACCTGCTGGAGCGCATGCTATGGGTGGGTGTTGCTATGGTGACCAGTGAGCTGAGATAAGGTGGGGCTTTACCTAGCAAAGACTTATAGATGACCTGGAGCCAGTGGGTTTGAAGATGAATATGAAGCGAGGGCCATTCAACGAGAGCATAAGGTCGCAGTGGTGGGAAGTATATGGGGCTTTGGTGACAAAACAGATGGCATTGGCATTGATAGACTAGATACAATTTGCTAAGTAGAATGTTGGAGGCTATTTTGTAAATGACATCGCTGAATTCAAGGATCGGTAGGATAGTCAGTTTTACAAGGGTATGTTCAGCAGCATTAGTAAAGGAGGATTTGTTGCAAAATAGGAAGCCAATTCTATATTTAATTTTGTATTGGAGATGCTTAATGTGAGTCTGGAAGGAGAGTTTACAGTCTAACCAGACGCCTAGGTATTTGTAGTTGTCCACATATTCTAAGTCAGAACCGTCCAGAGTGGTGATGCTAGTCGGGCGGGCAGGTGCGGGCAGAGATCGGTTGAAGAGCATGCATTTAGTTTTACTTGCATTTAAGAGCAATTGGAGGCCACGGAAGGAGTGTTGTATGGCATTGAAGCTCGTCTGGAGGTTTGTTAACACAGTGTCCAAAGAAGGGCCAGAAGTATACAGAACGGTGTCGTCTGCGTAGAGGTGGATCAAGTAATCACCCTCAGCAAGAGCGACATCGTTGATATATAAAGAGAAAAGAGTCGGCCCGAGAATTGAAACCTGTGGCACGCCCTAGAGAATGCCAGAGGTCCGGACAACAGGCCCTCCGATTTGACACACTGAAATCTATCTGACAAGTAGTTGGTGAACCAGGCGAGGCAGTCATTTGAGAAACCAAGGCTTTTGAGTCTGCCGATAAGAATGCGGTGATTGACAGAGTCGAAAGGCTTGGCCAGATCGATGAAGACGCCTGCACAATACTGTCTTTCATACCAGATTGCATAGCGGAGAAGGTACGGTGGGATTCGAAGTGGTCGGTGGTCTGTTTGTTAACTTGGCTTTCAAAGATTTTAGAAAGGCAGGGCAGAATGGATTTAGGTCTATAACAGTTTGGGTCTAGAGTGTCTCCCCCTTTGAATATGTGGGTGACCGAGGCAGCTTTCCAATCTTTAGGGATCTCAGACGATACGAAAGAGAGGTTGAACAGGCTAGTAATAGGGGTTGCAACAATTGCGGCGGATAACTTTAGAAAGAGAGGGTCCAGATTGTCTAGCCCAGGTGATCTGTAGGGGTCCCGGTTTTGCAGCTCTTTCTGAACATCGGGCAAATTGCTGCAGGGGGTGCAGAGATGTTGGCCGGGGTAGGGGTAGCCAGGTAGAAAGCATGGCCAGCCGTATAAAAATGCTTATTGATATTCTCGATTATCATGGCTTTATTGGTGGTGACAGTGTTTCCTAGCCTCAGTACAGTGGGCAGCTGAGAGGAGGTGCTCTTATTCTCCATGGACTTTACAGTGTCCCAAAACGTTTTGGAATTTGTGCTACAGGTTGCAAATTTCTGTTTGAAAAAGCTATCCTTTGCTTTACTAACTGAGTGTGTATATAACTTCCCTGAAAAGTTGCATATCATGGGGGCTATTCGATGCTAATGCAGTAGGCCACAGGATGTTTTTGTGATGGTCAAGGGCAGTCAAGTCTGGAGTGAACCAAGGGTTATATCTGTTCTTAGTTCTACATTTTTGAACGGGGCATGCTCATTTAAGATGACGAGGAAAGCACTTTTAAAGAATAACCAGGCATCTCTACTGACGGGATGAGGTCAATATCCTTCCAGGATACCCGGGCCAGGTCGATTAGAAAGGCCTGCTCGCTGAAGTGTTTTAGGGAGCGTTTGACAGTGATGAGGGGTGATTGTTTCACCGCGGACCCATTACAGACAGATTGCAATGAGGCAGTGATTGCTGAGATCCTGGTTGAAGAAAGCAGAGGTGTATTTAGAGGGCAGGTTGGTCAGGATGATGTCTATGAGGGTGCCCGTGTTTGGGGTTGTACCTGGTAGGTTCCTTGATAATTTGTGTGAGATTGATGGCATCTGGCTTAGATTGTAGGACGGCCGGGGTGTTAACCATATCCCAGTTTAGGTCACCTAACAGTACAAACTCTGAAGATAAATGGGGGCAATCAATTCACATAAGGAGTCCAGGGCACAGCTGGGGGCTGAGGGGGGGTCTATAACAAATGGCAACAGTGAGAGACTTATTTCTGGAAAGATGGATTTTTAAAAGTAGAAGCTCAAACTGTTTGGGCACAGACCTGGAAGGCATGACAGAACTCTGTAGGCTATCTCTGTAGTAGATTGCGACTTCGCTCCCTTTGGCAGTTCAACCTTGGTGGAAAATGTTGTAGTTGGGAATGGAAATTTCAGAATTTTTGGTGGCATTCCTAAACCAGGATTCAGACATGGCTAGGTCATCAGGGTTGGCGGAGTGTGCTAAAGCAGTTAGTAAAACAAACTTAGGGAGGAGGCTTCTGATGTTAACATGCATGAAACCAAGGCTTTTACGGTTACAGAAGTCAAGAAATGATAGCGCCTGTGGAATAGGTGTGGTACTGGGGTCTACAGGGCCTGGGTTAACCTCTACATCACCAGAGGAGGAGTAGGATAAGGCTAAAGGCTATAAGAACTGGTCGTCTCGTGCGTTGGGAACAGAGAACAAAAGGAGAAGATTTCTGGGCGTGGTAGAATAGGTTCAGGGCATAATGTACAGCCAAGGGTACGGTAGGATGTGAGTACAGTGTAGGTAAATGTAGGCGTTGAGTGACGATGAGAGAGGTTTCGTCTCTGGTGGCACCAGTTAAGCCAGGTGAGGTCTCCGCATGTGTGGGGGGTGGGACAAAAGAGCTATCTAAGGTGAGCGGGACTGAGAGCTCTACAGTGAAATAAAACAATAAGAACTAGCCGAGACAGCAGTAGACAAGGCATATATGACATTAGAGAGAGGCATATTGACATTAGAGAGAGGCAGAAACAGTGACAGGTGTGGACCAGGAGAGCTAAGACAACAACGGGTAAATGGCGATTGTAAGGGATTTCCTCCTCCTCTTCCGAAGAGGAGAGGCGAAAAGGATCAGAGGACCAATATGCGGCGTGATAAGTGTCCATGGTTCTTTTAATACGTAAATGTACACATGAACAACTGAATACAAAAACAAGAAACGTGAAAACCCAAAACAGTCCTATCTGGTGCAAACACAGAGACAGGAACAATCACCCACAAACACACAGTGAAACCCAGGCTACCTAAGTATGATTCTCAATCAGAGACAACTAATGACACCTGCCTCTGATTGAGAACCATACTAGGCCGAAACATAGAAATACCCAAATCATAGAAAAACAAACATAGACTGCCCACCCCAACTCACGCCCTGACCATACTAAATAATGACAAAACAAAGGAAATAAAGGTCAGAATGTGACAGCGATGAATGGGCAGAGCGGGTCAGTTAGGTACATACAGGACCTGAGTTCGAGGATGGTGCCGACAGGTAAACAAAATGAGGTACCATGTAATTGAAATAGTCCAGAGGGATCAGCTGTGTAGCTGAGTGATCATAGTGTCCAAAGAACAGCAATAGGTCAGTCAGGGAGCCGTTCAGTATTCAGTACTATGCTAGTCAAGCGGGAGACACAGTGTTTAGAAAGCTAGCAGGTTGGGGCAAGAAGATGGGTCTTCGGCGACATCGCAATGGAAAAGCCTGTTGAGACCACACCAGGGGGATCGGTGGGGCTCTGTGTCGACAATTAAGGGTCCAGGCCAATTGGCAAAAGAGGTATTTTAGCCCTAGAATTAGCTGGTATATGGGCCTAGCTCGAGGCTAGCTCAAGGCTAACTGGTGCTTGCTTCGGGACAGAGGCATTAGCTAACAGTAGCCACTCGGTAGCAGCTAGCTAGCTACGATCATCCGGTGTAATGATCCAGAGCGGCAGGAATCCGGTGATGTGGAAGAGAGAAGCAGTCCGAAATGCTCTGGGTTGATATCGCTCTGTGCAGACTGGCATGTATTGTCCGAGCTAAAGCTGCGGTGTCCGAGCTAAATGAAGACTGCTAGCCGTGGCTAACAAAGACTAGTAGCTAGTTAGCTGGCTAGCTCCTGGCGGAGGTTCCAGTTGTAAGGAATAAAAATAGCAGATCCGTACCACAATGGGTGAGGTGGGTTGCAGGAAAGTATATTTAGTTGGTAGACAGAAAGTGAGATTAAAATGTATATGAGAAAAAATTAACAGGTGTGCCTTGTTAAAAGTTAATCTGTGGAATTTATTTCCTTCATAATGTGTTTGAGCCAATCAGCTGTGTTGTGACAAAGTAGGGGTGGTATACAGAAGATAGCCCTATTTGGTAAAAGACCAAGTCCATATTATTGCAAGAACAGCTCAAATAAGCAAAGAGAAACAACAGTCCAACATTACTTTAAGACATGAAGGTCAGTCAATCCGGAAAATGTCAAGAACGTTGAAAGTTTCTTCAAGTGCAGTCGCAAAAACCATCAAGCGCTGTGATGAAACTGTCTCTCATGGTGACCGCCACAGGAAAGGAAGACCCAGAATACCACAATGTACTCTACGTGTACCTCTGCTGCAGAGGATAAGTTGATTAGAGTTAACTGCACCTCAGATTGTAGCTCAAATAAATGCTTCATAATTCAAGTATGAGACACATCTTCACATCAACTATTCAGAGGAGACTGCGTGAATCTGGACTTCATTGTCAAATTGCTGCAAAGAAACCTCTACTGAAGGACACCCATAATAAAAAGAGACTTGCTTGAGCCAAGAAACACGAGCAATGGATATTTTAAATGTGTTTATTTTACCAGGCAAGTCAGTTAAGAACAAATTCTTATTTTCAATGACGGCCTAGGAACAGTGGGTTAACTGCCTGTTCAAGGGCAGAAGGACAGATTTTGTACCTTGTCAGCTCAGGGATTTGAACTTGCAACCTTTCGGTTACAAGTCCAATGCTCTAACCACTAGGCTACCCTGCCACCCCATATTAGATCAGTGGAAGTCTGTCCTGTGGTCTGTTGAGTCTAAATTTGAGATTTTTGATTCCAAACGGTGTTTCTTTGTGAGACGCAGAGTAGGTGAACGGATGCTCTCTCCATGTGTAATTCCCAACGTGAAGCATGGAGGAGGAGGTGTGGTGGTGCTTTGCTGGTGACACCGTCAGTGAATTATTTATAATTCAAGGCACACTTAACCAGCACAGCAGTGATAAGCCATCCCATCTGGTTTGCGCTTAGTGGGATTGTGATTTGTTTTTCAACAGGACAATGACCGAACACACCTCCAGGCTGTGTAAGGGCTATTTGACCAAGAAGGAGAGTGATGGAGTGCTGCATCAGATGACCTGGTCTCCACAATCACCGACCTCAACCAAAGTGAGATGGTTTGGGATAAGTTGGACCGCAGAGTGAAGGAAAAGCAGCCAACAAGTGTTCAGCATATGTGGGAACTCCTTCAAGACTGTTGGAAAGCATTCCAGGTGAAGCTGGTTGAGAGAATGCCAAGCGTGTGCTAAGCTGTCATCCAGGCTAAGGGTGGCTACTTTAAAGAATCTAAAATATATTTCGATTTGTTTAACAACTTTTTTGGTTACTACATGATTCCATGTGTGTTATTTCATAGTTTTGATATCTTCACTATTATTCTACAGTAAAACAGTAAAAATAAAGACAACCCCTTGAATGAGTAGGTGTGTCCAAAGTTTTGACTGGTACTGTATATTGTGCTGATCTGCAGTGGTAGAGGGTATTTTACCATGCTACTGTGTAGGGAGGACAGCGTTGTTATGTAATCTCTATAGAGCATATTGTCTAGCATCAGCCATAAAATAATAAGATTCAAAATTCATTTTCCTCAGTCCTTTGTGTGTGTCTGTGTGTGTGTGCGCACGCGCTTCCCCCTTTTCTGGCAGGATTCCCGAACACAGACACCTCTGACTTTTCCTCACTGAGCGCTTGTTCATTACAGTGCATAACAAATGTATGGTAGGCCCTCCCTGGGAGGAAGAAGGAAGGGGGAGAGGGGAGTGAAAGAGCAAGAGACAGAGACAGAGACCGAGAGAGACAGAGAGAGACAGAGACAGAGACAGAGAGAGACAGAGACCTAGAGTGAGACAGAGAGAGCTAATAATAAAACAAAATATTTGGCATGGGTCATCAGACCCTCAAAAAGTTCTACAGCTGCACCATCGAGAGCATCCTGACCATCCATCACCGCCTGGTATGGCAACTGCTCGGCATCTGACAGTAAGGCGCTACAAAGGGTAGTGCGTATGGCCCAGTACATCACTGGGACCAAGCTTCCTGCCATCCAGGACCTATATACTAGGCGGTGTCAGAGGCCCAAAAAAATGTCAAAGACTCCAGCCACCCAAGTCATAGACTGTTCTCTCTGCTACCGCACGGCAAGCAGTACCGGACCACGAAGTCTAGGTCCAAAAGGCTCATTAACAGCTTCTACCCCCAAGCAATAAGACTGCTGAACAATTAATCAAATGGCCACCCTGATTATTTGCATTTACACCCCCCCGCCCCCTTTGTTTTTACACTACTGCTACTTGCATAGTCACTTTACCCCTACCTGCATGTACAAATGACCTCGACTAACCTGTACCCCTGCACATTGACTCGATACTGGTACAACTGTATATAGCCTCGTTATTCTTGTTTTATTGTGTTACTTACCCCCCCTTTTTCCCTTTAGTTTATTTACTAAATATTTTCTAAACTTTATTTTCTTAAAACTTGTTAGTTAAGGGCTTGTAAGTGAGCATTTCACTGTAAGGTCTACACCTGTTGTATTCAGAGCACGTGACAAATAACATGTGATTTGATCTAGTAGTAATAATGAAGAGAAGGAAGCTGCCTCCCTTTAACACTACTGATGGTTATTTACCAAAATGAGGGTTTGAATATGTACAGAAAGGACAGAAAGGTAGGAAGGATGGAACCAAGAAGAGAGGAGCACTAATTAGAATGATGGACACACTCTGTCGCCTGTCTCATCCTTGTCATCCCATCCTCCTCTCCTCTCCGGCTCTCTTCCCTCCCTTCTTTGATGTCTCATGGAGACTTACTGAGTCACTGCTCAGGCTCCCCAAATCAAAGTGCTCAACTGTTAGGATGGAGGGATGGAGAGAGAGAGGGAGGGAGCTGGCCTCCCATGACACTATGAAACTTGAAGTTTGATCCAGTCAGAAAAATTTTATAATGATTAAAGGAAATAAAAGGAATATGCAAAACCAGCCCAAGTCCCCTGCTGCCTGTGTTCAGCTCTTAACCTCCTGTTTGTGTGCTAAGAAGGAAACATTAACTATATTACTATAAAGTATTATATAAATATGATCATAAAACCACAATGCAACACCACTACAAAGTATTGCTTTAGCCTGTTACTCTTGAGGATTTAACTCATTCTATAACAAAGTCATTAATGTTTTCACTTTGATGCTTGTGCTCAACGTCAAAGATAAATGAATACATTATTATTATTAAACAAGTAGCGTAACACAGCCCTAACATTCAGTGTTGCATTCATGTTATAGCTAGCAGCATTTCAAATGTACACTGTTAACATCCTGTCTTGTTTCAACTCTTAGAAAACAATTTCATTTAAACTTTAGAATTGATGGAATTTTTAAGGACCTGATACTAGCTAAAGACATCATTGAGTATTTGTATAAAGTAATATCTCCAAAACTCTCTATAAGTGTAATATAGAGCACAACCCTGGTCTGTGTTCTATTCTCTCTCCACACAAAAAGCCCTTGAAGCATCACGACTCAGCTGTATAAGAGGCTGATTGCAGTCTTCAGAAGCACTGAACCTTCAGATGACATTCAACAAACACACAGCTTATTCAACACACACCTACACACACACACACACACACTGCAGAGCACAACCACGCATTACTGCAGAGCCACGGGTCTGTTATTGGGATCAATAAGAGAAAAGATGTTAGTAACCTGACAGACAGTCATTACCACTGAGTAACTCTAACTCAAAGATAACAGTCAACAACTCCCTCACACCGAGGACAACAGTCAGACCACATAACAAGGTAAAGACCAACTCTAGGCCAAGGACTCACTTAACTCTATACAGAAGAGTAAATAACAGCAGAGGAAAAATATTCAGTGTTTGCATTGCATACATGGAGGGATTCACTTTGAGAGGATCGTCGTTGCACATGTGTGTGTGTACGTCTTACCTGCCAGACTGCCGGGCCTCTGTAGCGTAGCGGTAGCATAGAGCTCATGGGATATCTTGTACTGGTCGGAGGCGTGGTGAGCAGCCAGTCTTTTAGGAGACAGAGTAGCGTAGCTCCCTATGCCCGAACTCATCTAGTGATTCACATAGAAACCCATTGTGTAGAACAGACATGATTATTTTTATTCTAGAGAATGTTGCTTAAGAATAATGTGCAGTACTATGCATTGAATATCTGTTTCAATACACACCAGGTGTAGTGGGGATGATGAAGCGCTAGCCCCTCCCCCGGCAACTGTTGCTATGGAGTTGGGTGGAGAGCCCACCCTCAGCGGAGACCCTGTTGTTGTCACGGCACCAGTGGTGCTGTAAGCATAACAAATTGTTTGGTTATGAAATAATTGTAAATGTTTTCAATTGTAGGTTTAACCTTGTTCTTCTCCCAAACCAACCAATGAAATGGCCCTACCTGTAGGACTTGGCGAGTCGGTTGGCTGGGGACTGTTTGTTGGGTGAGGATGAGGAGGAGGAAGGTAGGCGCTGGGCAGTAGTGTAGCCCGGTGTGTCTGAGGCTGAGCCCAGGCGCTGCAGCTTGCTGGGAGAACCAGACCCTCCACCTCCACCTCCGGTCAGAGGGGAACTCACACGCTGGGCAGGCAGGGTGGAACTGGAGTAGTAGTGACCTAGGATCAGATGGAACAGGGGTTATAACAAGGTTGAAGAACATTAGTCCTCTAGATGCTGATCTAATATCAGTTTAGCACTTTCCCTAAGCTGTTGCTAGATCTGTGCCTAAGGGCAATTTCTAACCGAAGCTGAAAGTATTGGATGCCATGTGTAGAACCTTTAATGGTATTATCTCTGTCTCATTTCTCTTTATGTATAATGTGAGCATAGCCTTGCTATTGAGAAAGGCCGCCGTAGGCAGACATGGCTCTCAAGAGAAGACAGGCTATGTGCTCACTGCCCACAAAATGAGGTAGAAACTGAGCTGCACTTCCTAACCTCCTGCCCAATGTATGACCATATTAGAGAGACATATTTCCCTCAGATTACACAAATCCAATTTTGAAAAACTCCCATATCTACTGGGTGAAATTCCACAGTGTGACATCACAGCAGCAAGATTTGTGACCTGTTGCCACGAGAAAAGGGCAACCAGTGAAGAACACACACCATTGTAAATACAACCCATATCTATGCTTATTTATTTTATCTTGTGTCCTTTACCATTTGTACATTGTTAAAACACTGTATATATATATATATATATATATATATATATATATATATATATATATATATGACATTTGTAATGTCTTTATTGTTTTGAAACTTCTGTATGTGTGATGTTTACTGTTAATTTTTATTGTTTATTTCACTTTATATATTCACTTTATATATTATCTACCTCACTTGCTTTGGCAATGTTAACAGATGTTTCCCATGCCAATAAAGCCCTTGAATTGAATTAAAAATTGGAATTGAATTAATGGTATGTACTGTATTATAAAACAATAATTTCTAACAAAAGCTAAAAAGATTGGATGGCATGTGTGGTTCCTGGTCTCTTTAAGGACATTATCTCTCTCTCTAAATTCTGTCTATACAATGTTATGTATAAAGTATATTGTATTTATATAATGTAGATGTGTACTGGTATTGTAGGTATATTGTATATATATAATGCAGATATACAGTATACCGATTGTGGGAAGCTGTGCATCAGGCAGATGAAAAGCACTGCCATGGCTCTGAGAGAAGGAGTCTCCTCCACTACCTCCCCCTCCCCCTGCCTGCTGCTGGGCCGCACGACTAGATGTCACCTGGAGGGAGAAAGAGAGAGCGTAAAGAGAGAGTGATAGAGGAGAGAGGAGAAAGAAGAGACAGAGTGGGGGGAGTAAAGAGACAGAGAGAGACAGAGACAGAGACAGAGACAGAGAGAGAGACAGACAGAGAGAGACAGAGAGAGACAGAGAGAGAGAGACAGAGAGACAGAGAGAGACAGAGACAGAGACAGAGACAGAGAGAGAGACAGACAGAGAGAGACAGAGAGAGACAGAGAGAGACAGAGACAGAGACAGAGACAGAGACAGAGACAGAGAGAGAGAGACAGAGAGAGACAGAGAGAGACAGAGAGAGAGAGAGAGAGACAGAGACAGAGACAGAGACAGAGACAGAGAGAGAGACAGACAGAGAGAGACAGAGAGAGACAGAGAGAGACAGAGAGAGAGAGAGAGACAGAGAGACAGAGAGACAGAGAGACAGAGAGACAGAGAGACAGAGAGACAGAGAGAGAGAGAGAGACAGAGAGAGAGACAGAGAGAGAGAGAGAGAGAGAGGAGGGGGGGTTGTAAAAGAAAGGAAATTACTATTCTACCTTATCACCACATCACTTCTCTCTACATCTTCTTAAGGTAACAGATAGACATTTCTAAAAGGTAGAACCTATAACACTGCCACAGATGATATCCGGTCCAGTTGGAATCCACTATCAGATCAGGCATTTTTCACCGGGTCACAGTGATCCTATCCCAACACAACAGACAGAGTTATCTAATGTATTCCTCTAGATCCTCAGAGACAGGAGCACAGCATATGTTTCTACTCCTTTGAGCTCCTTCCCCTTATGCTAATGACAGTCACCATGAATATGTCTCTAAAGGTGAACCACACACACACGCTGAGGCTCGCTTGCAGTAGGCCCCCGTTTAACAGTGCACACACACACACACACACACACACACACACACACACACACACACACACACACACACACACACACACACACACACACACACACACACACACACACACACACACACACACATGTTCCTCAGGCAGCTCCTGGCTCCAGGCTGTATTTTCCCTCCCTAATAAGCCAAAGCGTGTCTACTGATTACAGTGACTCTGTGGTTCCAGGTCACTCATTAAGCCCAGGCATCACAGGGTAGAAGGACATTTTTTGCATCTACTTTTGGGGTATTTTGGTCCACTAATATTATTATTTTCTAAATAAAAATGTCAAAAGTTGATGAAAATGTATATTTCCGTTAGTTTATCATACCGTCATCAAAATGTCATGAATTGTAACCACTTTGAAATGGACATACATGTACATCCATTACTTCAAATCTCACTATATTGAAACACACATATGTAAAAGCCAATTTCATAGAACATTTTACAAACTGGACTACATTTAGTAACTTACTTTGAAGGGACAGTGATTGGGTCTAAATAGGCGTTTGGTAGTCTTAATTCAGTGTACTTAGCTTTAACTGACATTTCCTGAAAGTCAAACTCATCCCACACAACACACAACTAATTTCTCTCAGGTTCAGAAGCATCTGCATCCACCAAATGTTGTGTGGTAATCCTTAGAGGTATTCTCCAGACTCGATATGGTGTCACATCGCTATTCTTTAAGACATTTTCTTTTGAAATTAAATGTTTGTACCTTTCTTTAGTATTTTACAGATAGAAAGATGAAAAAAAGTATTTATCCACAATCTGCTCTGTATAAGTCTGGTTCTAACTTAGACTTCCTCCAGTGTCTAGAAAAATGAATTTGCATGCTATGCAAATATGCAGATATTTAATGAGATTCAGTTGAAGTGGGAAGTTTACATACACCTTAGCCAATTACATTTAAACGTAGTTTTTCACAATACCTGACATTTAATCCTAGTATATATCCCCTGTCTTAGGGCAGTTAGGATCACCACTTCATTTTAAGATTGTGAAATGTCAGAATAATAGTAGAGAGAATTATTTATTTCAGCTTTTATTTCTTTCATCACATTCCCAGTGGGTCAGAAGTTTACATACACTAAATTCGTAATTGTTTAACTTGGGTCAAACGTTTTGGGTAGCCTTCCACAAGCTTCCCACAATGTTGGGTGAATTTTGGCCCATTCCTAGTGACAGAGCTGGTGTAACTGAGTCGGGTTTGTAGGCCTCCTTGCTCGCACACGCTTTTTCAGTTCTGCCCACAAATTTTCTATAGGATTGAGGTCAGGGCTTTGTGATGGCCAATCCAATATTTTGACTTCGTTGTCCTTAAGCAATTTTGCCACAACTTTGGAAGTGTGCTTGGGGTCATTGTCCATTTGGAAAATACGTTTGCGACCAAGCTTTAACTTCCTGACTGATGTCTTGAGATGTTGCTTCAATATATCCACGTAATTTTCCTGACTCATGATGCCATCTATTTTGTGAAGTGCACTAGTCCCTCCTGCAGCAAAGCACCCCCACAACATGATGCTGCCACCCCCATGCTTCACGGTTGGGATGGTGTTCTTCGGCTTGCAATCCTCCCCATATTTCCTCCAAAGATAACAATGGTCATTATGGCCAAACAGTTCTATTTTTGTTTCATCAGGCCAGAGGACATTTCTCCAAAAAGTACGATCTTTGTCCCCATGTGCAGTTGCAAACCGTTGTCTGGCTTTTTTTGGCGCCTTTGGAGCAGTGGCTTCTTCCTTGCTAAGCAGCCTTTCAGGTTATGTCGATATAGGACTTTTACTGAATCTTCACAATGTCCTTTGCTGTTGTTCTGGGATTGATTTGCACTTTTTGCACCAAAGTACGTTCATCTCTCGGAGACAGAACGCTTCTCATTCCTGAGCGGTATGACGGCTGCGTGGTCCCATGGTATTTATACTTGTGTACTATTGTTTGTACAGATGAACGTGGTACCTTCAGTCGTTTGTAAATTGCTCCCAAGGATGAACCAGACTTGTGGAGGTTTACAATATTTTTTCTGAGGTGTTGGCTTATTTATTTGGATTTTCCCATGATTTCAAGCAAAGAGGCAGTGAGCCTGAAGGTAGGCCTTGAAATATATCCACAGGTACACCTCCAATTCACTCAAATGATGTCAATTAGCCTATCAGAAGCTTCTAAAGCCATTATATCATTTTTTTTAAATTTTCCAAGCAGTTTAAAGGCACAGTCAACTTAGTGTATGTAAACTTCTGACCCACTGGAATTGTGATACAGCGAACTATAAGTGAAATAATCTGTCTGTAAACAATTGTTGGAAAAATTACTTGTGTCATGCACAAAGTAGATGTCCTAACCTACTTGCCAAAACTATACTGTGTTAACAAGAAATTTGTGGAGTGGTTGAAAAACAAATTTTAATGACTCCAATCTAAGTGTATGTAAACTTCCGACTTCAACTGTATCACCTAATTATCATATTTATACAATATTTCATCAACATTTTTTTTGTTTAAGTATTCTTTTTGTGTCCACATTGAACTGGTATAAATTGATTGTCATATGATTAAAGGGAAACATTTACCCTATTAGGGTGTGGTGCCTGGCCTTAACAGAAGGCCAGAAAAACTGATTCATCAGACATGGATTGGAATATGCTGTTTAAAACCTGCAGTCATTAGTTCACTAGACTAAAGTCTTAAACCAAACACTCCGAGTCCCAAATGGCATCCTATCCCCTATTTTTGTCCTAGTGCTCTGATCAAAAGTAATGCACTATATAGGCAATAGGGTACCATTTGGGACGCAGTACAATCCTGTGGTTGTCTTGGGGTTTCAGCATTGAGGGAGACTCTGCTGTAATGTCGGTGTGCAGATATAGCCTGATCCCTCTGTACCAGGTGACACATCTCCATACGTTAAATATTCATCCGGAGGCCCATAGTGGTATAAATACACTGCAGGAAAACGGCTATCTGAGACAGTGGCTTACATAAACAAATGCACACACACACACACACACACACACACACACACACACACACACACACACACACACACACACACACACACACACACACACACACACACACACACACACACACACACAATGAAAGATAAATAGATAGGCACTACACTCCACTCATCTTAAGAGATTCACAGTGTGTGTTATAGGTGCTAGATCTCTATGCATTGTTGAAGCAGAAGTACCATTGTAGTATAAATACCTAGCTAGTAGTAGTGTATAAGAGGCTCTACTGTATGTGATGCAGTAGCCTTATATAATCAGTCTGTCCTGGTCTAGAGTAGACTATACAGCCAGTGCTACTCAGAACATCTCCCCAATCAACCTGACAGACAAGGCAAAACATCACTGGAACACAACCAGACAGAGAGACACAGAGGGAGGACAGGGCAGGGTTGGGGGGATTGGGTGATGGGGAGGATGGTAAAAGTGGACAGGAGCCCTCATATTGGCACAATTGAAACAGGAAGAAAGAAGACAGGCAATGCTCCTCTTCCTCTCTCTTGTCAGTCTCTTGTTTTTTTGTTTGTGTGTGTGTGTGTGTGTGTGTGTGTGTGTGTGTGTGTGTGTGTGTGTGTGTGTGTGTGTGTGTGTGTGTGTGTGTGTGTGTGTGTGTGTGTGTGTGTGTGTGACAAGATCTCCTGGTTTTAACAATTTGACTTAAAATTCCAACGTTTGTCCACATTTCTCCAAACGTCAAATTGTGTGTGTGTGTGTTGTGTGTGTACTGATACTGGTACACTGAAAAACATACATTTGCATTTCCTTTCCTCTAGTAATTAGCTACTATTTCAAAATGTATCCCTATGTATTATTCATAAGCATACAGACAGCAAAATAAAACATTTGCCCTCTCAATGCATGCTGTATCTTTTCATAAAGCTTTGCAGTTGGTAACAAATGGCAGGTGTTGTTGTGAGTATGTCTGAGTGGATGAGCACCTGTGTGTGTTTGTGTGTGAAAGTGTTGTGTGTGTGTGAAAGTGTTGTGTGTATGTATGTATGTATGTATGTATGTATGTATGTATGTATGTATGTATGTATGTATGTATGTATGTATGTATGTATGTATGTATGTATGTATGTGTGTGTGTGTGTGTGTGTGTGTGTGTGTGTGTGTGTGTGTGTGTGTGTGTGTGTGTGTGTGTGTGTGTGTGTGTGTGTTTGTACTGTCAGCTAGCTTGTGAAAAAAATGAACATAGGGAATAAATGTCTCCTGCAGGCTAGAGGATAAATGGAATCCTCTTGATTAGTGTGAGGAGATGAACACCCATTCACCTCCTTTAACAAATGATTAGAGAAATAACAAACCAAACTGGTATCTCCCCATGCAATTAAACAGTCCACCTTCACTGCTCTCCTCTCCCTTCCACCTAGATCAAATAAACCATGCTAAATGTATCTGTCTCTTTCCTCTAACCTCTACTAGCCACACACCTCCCCAGGCTACTATGACCTGTGTAGAGCAGCAAGATAGCCCACACACGATGGTGTGTATGACAAATAGAGAGAGAGAGAGAGAGATAAAGGGGAATGGGAAAGAGGAGAGAAAGTTAGAGCCGACTCCGTTAGCTTATTCCGAGCCAACAGCTAACTGAAGACTTTTGACTTGTAGAACATGACTTTACCCTTCATAAGGTTAAGCTAAGGAGCATTAGAAAAGGTGAAAGCAGTAGATAGTGTGCAGAACAGCCACATCGCCCAGTCAAGAGGAGAGCTGGGCAGAGAACTCCCTGCCTGGCTCCCTTCCTCCATCCCTGGGTACAGAATAAAAACTACTCAGGACAGTAGTGTTCGGCTACAGAAAATATAAACAAATATCGCAGTAACATATGAGAGTAACTCTGTCTTGAATGCGACAACTGCTTTACAAGAAGAGATTGTGAGTCGCTAAACATTATCATTATCCTCATCATCATCATTATCATATCCTCATCTTTCTCCTCATCATCATTGTCATGGTGACCTACCTGGTTGTAGCTGTGCACGGCCCCTCCGACCTGTCCACTGCGCTGTGGGGTTGCCGCTGCAGCACTGTCGCTAAGGGCGAGGGTCTGGTTGCTATGGTAGCTGGCGGAGTACTGGAGCGAAGCCTCTGGGGTGGAGTTGAGCTGCAAAGAACTCTGGGAAAGAAGAGCTGGGGAGGGAGAGAGAGAGAGAGAGAGAGAGAGAGAGAGAGAGAGAGAGAGAGAGAGAGAGAGAGGGAGGGAAGGAAGGAAGGAGAGAGATGCAGCTATTTAGAACAGGCAGTGCAGCGTTTCAGCCCTCAGTGATTTAGAAAAAGCATACATCATTTATCAGGAGAGGGAGAGGAGGAGAGGGAGGATGGGGTGGAGGAGTGGATAGGGGTTATAGGGGAGGAGGAGAGGGAGGAGGGGGTAGATAAGGGTTTACAAGGGAGGAGGAGAGGGAGGAGGGAGTGGATAAGGGGTTACAGGGGAGGAGGAGAGGGAGGAGGGGGTGGATAAGGGGTTACAGGGGAGGAGAGGGAGGAGGGGGTGGATAAGGGGTTACAGGGGAGAAGGAGAGGGAGGAGGGGGTGGATAAGGGTTTATAGGGGAGGAGGAGAGGGAGGAGGGGGTGGATAAGTGTTATAGGGGAAGAGGAGAGGGAGGAGGAGTGGATAGGGGGTTATAGGGGAGGAGAGGGAGGGAGGAGGGGGTGGATAAGGGGTTACAGGGGAGGAGGAGAGGGAGGAGGGGGTGGATAAGGGGTTACAGGGGAGGAGGAGAGGGAGGAGGGGGTGGAGAAGGGGTTATAGGGGAGGAGGGGAGGGAGGAGGGGGTAGATAAGGGTTTACAAGGGAGGAGGAGAGAGAGGAGGGGGTGGATAAGGGTTTACAAGGGAGGAGGAGAGGGAGGAGAGAAGATGAGGGAAATAGGGAAATAAGGTAAAGTAGGAAAAAGTGGAAGGCAGAGTATCGGAGGTAGAAAGGAGGAAAAGAGAAGGTGACCTCAGAGGAGAGGAGGAGAGATGAGAGGAGCAGAGAAGGAGAGAGGAGAGGAGCAGAGAAGAAGAGAGGAGCAGAGAAGGAGAGAGGAGAGGAGGGGATAGATGAGAGGAGAGGAGCAGAGAAGGAAATAGGAGAGGAGCAGAGAAGAAGAGAGGAGCAGAGAAGTAGAGAGGAGAGGAACAGAGAAGGAGAGATGAGAGGTGCAGAGAAGAAGAGAGGAGCGGAGAAGGAGAGATGAGCGGAGAAAGAGAGGAGAGGAGCAGAGGAGGGGAGGGGAGAGGAGCGGAGGAGGGGAGAGGAGAGGGGGGGATGGGTGAGAAATTGTGAGGAGAGTAAGCGAGCATGCATTTCTCTCTTTAATCACAGCTCTATCTCTCTCACGTTCTCTCTTTCCTTCTGTCATTTATGCGTTGGCGTCTCTCAGCCTAGAATTGTTTAATTTGTGATCTGGGCTGTGTGGAGTAATGTCACTATCAACTGTGGCATGTTTAAACACACACACACTGGACCTAAGCATGTTTACACTATCAGTCTCCATCAGCATCAGAATGCTAAGCATTCTGGGTCAACACAACACATTCCCTTAGAGAGCAACACTCTACAGGGACGAGAGGGAACAAACACACCCACCCTCCATTTGAGAGGAGCACTGCTGGGTGAAGAGGCATACATTCTCCAGAGCGAGGAGAACAATACTGTTGTCCTCTGTCACACACACACACACACACACACACATAGGTGCACACGTACACACACAGGGATAAGGGGCAGGGTTGGGCTGGGCTTACTTAACGGTAGTTAGGTCCATGAGGTGTGCTATATCTCACTGTGCTTAAATATATCAATCACAGGCTTTTCCTACTCCCTATTGGAGAGAAAAATACTCTCTCTCCCTCACCCCCTCCCCTCCTCTCTCTCTCTCTCCCTCACCCCCCCCTCTCCCTCTCTCTCTCTCCCTCACCCCCTCTCTCCTCTCTCTCTCTCTCTCTCACCCCCTCTCCCTCTCCCTCTCTCGCTCTCTCTCCCTCACCCCCCTCCCTCTCTCTCTCTCTCTCTCCCCCCTCTCCCTCTCTCGCTCTCTCTCCCTCACCCCCACCCTCTCTCTCTCTCTCTCTCTCTCTCATATTGTCCCTCTCGCTCCCTTTGATGTTTATGTCAGCAGAGCACACACACCATACCACAAACACAGTTTTCATCTGAGCCACTCTCTCTTTGTCTGACATTTAGTTGAAAGTTGTGTGTAACTCACCAGAAGTGCTCTTAGGCTTTTTAGGCTTTTACATTTCTCTACATAACCAACAGGAAATGACAGCCTTTAACCACCATCTCTACCACCTCTGGAAATAAAATGCAGGACTATATTCCCAAAAAAAGAGGGGGGGGGCTATCTAGAACCTAAAAGGGTTCTTCAGCTGTCCTCATAGGAAACCCTTTGAAAAACCTTATTTGGTTCGGGGTAGAACCCTTTTGGGTTCCATGTGGAACCTTTAACATATAGGGTTCTACATGAAATCCAATAGGGTTTCACCTGGAACCAAAAAAGGGTTTTACCTGGAACCAAAAGGGGCTTAACCGGGAGCCAAAAAGGGTTCTCCTATGGCAGGGATGGGCATCTTTGATGGGGGTGGGGGCCACAGAATTTCTGAACTCATCATGAGGGATCGCAGTTGCACGCAGGTCTGCGTACCCACATGTGCAGACCCCCCCCCACCCCCACCACCACCACCACATTGCAAGATTATTTTTTTAGCAGCTCTCCTCTTGACAGTGTAGAGCCATTTTGTTTTTGTTTTAGAGGTAATTTCTACACATTTTTCTATAGGGTGGAGAGAAATGTTTGCCATTTTAATATGATATCTGTGTCAGACTGACTATCAAAATTACGCGGCCGGTAATTCAACCATGATAACAAGTTTAGATAGCTGGCCGCTAGGCCAATCTATAAAATGTTTAGTTGACGGAGGCTAATTGAATGACTATCAGTGACTGGCATAACAAGAGAAAAACTGCAGATGAACAAACAAATGTCAAACTTGAACCTTGTGGTATTCTACGACCTCAACTGAGTACAAAAAAATACATTGATCCAAGGGCCTTCAAAAGGGGGGCAGCCTGCCCATCCCTGTCCTATGGGGACAACCGAAGAACCCTTTTTTCTAAAGCTGTGTTCGAAATACTCATACGAACCGCACTGACTGTACTATTTATGACGTAAATGAAGTATGTAGTATGCTTATTGGTCATAGTATGGATATAGTTAGTATGCTAAATGTTTCAAATTATTTCGTACTATATTCGGCAAAATTTGAAGTATTTCCGTGCTTTTGGGGCCCATAATGCAAATCTTCAGAAAATGGGCGTGGCTTCACAAGAATTTCAGATTTGAAGAAAAAGTCAGACGAGCGGATAACAAATGTAAATACAAAAAGTAAATATTCATTAATTTAACAAATTATGACAAATGTTGAGAACATGTTGAGCAATGGAATAAAACATTTAGGACTTTTCAAATAAGTTACGTTACACGTTGTGTTGCCTGACAATTTGTTAGGTATGCTAGCCTTACGAACCGCATAGCATATCATTACAGCAGTTGCTTGTATGTACCGGTATGTGTTAGCTACCTAATGTTAGGTTAGTATGGTATTTGAATACAGCTTAAGAGTGTACACTTGGTTCTCTGTGTTTTGGTTTAAGTGTCATCTTTTTAGAAGCACTACCTCTCTACACAAGTTAAACTCTCCATGTTCTCTCGTTTTGCTGTAAGCCTGGGAATCCAAACAGCCCTTCACCCCCTGAACTCCCTTATGATGCCAACAAACACATCAATATGTTTTCAGCTAAAATGAGAGAGAGAGGACTGTTCTATCCTTAATCTGTCTCTGTGTAGTCGGGGATTAAAACTATCTGCAGTAAAGTTTCACAGCAACCTCCTCTCGTCTCCTCCACCCATCTCCTCTCCTGCTCTAGGTTCCTATGAATTATTAAACAAACGCCACTTTGTGCTTCACAGCGAGAGGGGGAATGTCCCACACACGCACGCACGCACACACACACACACACACACACACACACACACACACACAAGCCTGTATATGCTGTTTTGTATATCGGCTTTTTGTGTAATATAATGTTGTCTGCTTCTGAACTGACAGAGGAAAATCCAAACCGAGGGTGTTCTGTTCTTTCCAACTAAATAGTCCCCTCGACTCTCAGTGGAATGACTGTCATTTTGAGGACTATTAGGAGAGATACACTACATTTATAAACCACTCTCCTTCTATCAAAAGGAAAAGTCTGTGTGTGCATCAGTAAGACTAAACGGTTTGGTTTGGGTTTCTTTTGTAATATATCATTTCTGAAATGGGCTCTCAGTAAATACAAACTGATGGCTAAACCTCTTTGGGGTAGCATTGACGACAGAGAGATGGAAATGTCTTACAAATGTGATTGTGTTATTTATTCCGTGTCCCTAAATGAGCTCTTAGCGGGAAGTTGCACCAGAGGAAACACATCAATATATAGGAAGAGACTGAAGAAAGAATGGTAACGTTACACACAAACACACCCTGTCATATTAAAATAAGAGTTGTCCTCACGTTCTCCTGTGTTGTATTGATGAGGGTCCAGTATTCCAGACTCCTGCAGGGATCTGATGCAGGAGTCGACCAGCTCCAGTCCTGTGGTCAGCTCATCCTCTATGTCCTTCTGGCCATCAGCTGGACAGGAAACAGGAAACAGGGGGAACAGGTTAGTCTGGGTCACAGTCGTGATACAACCTCCACAAAGGGTGTGTATTTTCAATGTCACACAAATTTGATGATGTCCATGTCGGTGATATCTGGTTGTATTCTTAGGAAATATGCATAATAAAATGTTATACAGTGATTATCAATAAAAACGGCTTATAAAAAGTAAAGTATTTGACGTTTAGCCTACCTTGGATGTTCCAGCGAAACTGCTCATCTGCCGAACTGCAAGACAACAGTTGAGGTTAAGAAAAATAACTCATAATATGGAGTTTATTATACAGTAATATACTGTAACCTCATAGTTCATTGTTGTTATCAAATATTCAAACTGTTTACTGTTTACAGCTGAGGTAAAAAAAAAAATTAAAAAAAAGCTGTAATAGCAGTGGTCAGAGATTCAGCACCATTGAAGTGGACAGCGACTGAATAGGAATTCTGAAGTTCAGCACCAACAGAACAGAAGACAGCGGCCGTCCGGACTACAGCCACTCACCACCAGGAGACCACAGCAAGGCCTTACCAGGAAGGAAGTCAGAAGTTTACACAAACCTAGAAGTGGAAGGCTCCCCAAGACCTCTGCTAGCGATCCTGACTTTTTCAAACCTTATAATTGTCAATAATAGGGAATAAATTGCAAGTAAACAAAAATATAACTTTCCATTGTTTCTGTGAAATCGCTGTCACATCCTCTTTATTTTTCTGGATCAGGGATAGACCACGCTAGGAGGCTAATGTTGCTCTGTTAGCTAGCTCCCAAGGACAATCAATGAGAGCCAGTAACAGAGTGATTTCCTCTTGAGAGAACAAAGCTGAGTACAAAGCTGAGTATATAAAATGAACAGTAAACATTACGCTCCCAAACGTTCCAAAGCAATAGAAACATTCCAAATGTCATATAATGGCTATGTACAGTGTTATAACGATGTGCAAATAGTTCAAGTACAAAAAGGAAAATAAATAAACATAAATACTATATTTACAATGGTGTTTGTTCTTCACTGGTTGCCCTTTTCCTATGGCAACAGGTCACAAATCTTGCTGCTGTGATGGCATCAGAATTGGATTTGTTTTCGTATTCTTTGTGTGTCTGTCTAATCTGAAGGAAATATGTGTCTCTAACATGGTCATACATTTGGCAGGAGGTAGGAAGCTCCGTTTTCACCTCATTTTGTGGGCAGTGTGCACATAGGCAGACCTGGATCTCAAGAGAAGACAGGCTATGGCAGCCTCTCTCAATTCCAAGGCTATACTTACTGAGTCTGTACATAGTCAAGCTTTCCTTCATTTTATGTCAGTCAGGTATTCAGTCAGGTATGGTCAGGTATTCTGTCACTGTGTACTCTCTGTTGAGGGCCAAATAGCATTCTAGTTTGTTCAGATGTTTTGTAGATTCTTTCCAATGTGTAAAGTAATTATCTTTTTGATTTCTTATGATTTGGTTGGGTCTAATTGTGTTGCTGTCCTGGGGCTCTGTGGGGTCTGTTTGTGTTTGTGAACAGAGCCTCAGCACCAGTTTGCTTAGGGGACTCTTCTCCAGGTTCATATCTCTGCTTTGTATAGAAGGTTTGGGAATCACTGTCACATTCGTCGTATGAGTGAGACCAAGGCACAGCGTGGTATAGGTACATTCTATTTTAAAGAATGAAACACTTAACAAAAACAACAAAAACAACGAACGAAACATGAAACTATACAAATTAGTGTAGACAGGCATCTAAAAAATAGTCAAGACCCCACAACACAAATGAGGAAAATGGCTACCTAAATATGATCCCCAATCAGAGACAACGATAAACAGCTGTCTCTGATTGAGAACCATATCAGGCCAACATGGACATACAAAAACCCCTAGACATACAAAACCCCTAGACATACAAAAACTAGAGTACCCACCCTAGTCACACCCTGACCTAACCAAAATATATAGAAAAACAGAGATATCTAAGGTCAGCGCGTGACAATCGCTTCCTTTTAAGTGGTTATAGAATTTAACGTCTCTTTTCTGGATTTTGATAATAAGCAGGTATCTGCCTAATTCTGCTCTGCATGCATTATTTTGTGTTTTTTGTTGTACACGGGATATTTCTGCAGAATTCTGCATGCAGAGTCAGTTTGGTGTTTGTCCCATTTTGTGAATTCTTGGTTGATGAGCAGACCCCAGACCTCACAACCATATAGGGTAATGGGTTGTATAACTGATTCAAGTATTTTAACCAGATCCTAATAGGTATGTCAAATTTTATGTTATTTTTGATGGCGTAGAAGGCCCTTCTTGCCTTGTCTCTCAGATCGTTCACAGCTTTGTGGAAGTTACCTGTGGCGCCGATGTTTAGGCCGAGGTATGAATAGCTTTTTGTGATATCTCTCTCTCTCTCTCAGAAACACTATAGCAGGCTATGCAGAAACACACAATTAGAGGGATAACTGGGTCACGAGCTCCCCTCGTGATCCTGGTGATCACATAGACCACGGCAGTGTGTGTACGTGTGTGTGTGTGTGTGTGTGCACCCAGGTCTTGCCCCTAATTGCACTGCAGTTGAGCTTCCAGTGTAAAATAGATGGAGGACATTACAGAGGGAGAAAGAGGGAGAGGGGGGAAGAGGGAGAAGGAGAGTGGGGGGAAGAGGGCTGGAGAAGTTAAGTATTTAATTTAAAAAAATGACAATGTTTTTATTCCGGCCTGCCTGGATCCTCTATTGGGGCTGTTGCGGTGACCGTATTAAAGCCACACCTGCGGTCACGAGTAATGAAGGCACAGTAATTAGGCTTCTCCAAGTTCTGATGCTGCTGATGGTCATTAGTAGCCTACCAAACGTGCTAACTGCCTGGTACTCAGCACTCTATTGTCCCTGTAACCACTCTGACAGCAATGCAAATGTATTCAAAAATCTAATCAAACACTTGAGAGCCAATGTGCTCGTGTTGCGCAACATTTCTATTGGCTATGCAATCGAGGGAGAAAACAGAGTGATGGCCTCTAATAAAAATACAAAGCTTCCTATAGGCAAGGCCTACTATATTTATTTCTCAACTTTCCTAATATTAAGCACATTGGTTCTCTTTACAACAGGAGAATAGCCTAACTGGCTGGCATGAAAATGAACCAGGGGAAACGCTTCCCCCATTCACCATATAAGTGCATAGATGACATGTATGTTTCCCCCTGCCCCAGTCTTGAGACAGAAGCATGATAATGGTCCATTCTAAATCAAAACCAATGTCACACATATATTATTTAGTATATGTAAAGACAAGATTAAATCAAGAATAGTCTGATGGGTGACAATATTAGTTTATCACTTGTGAATGATGCCCAGCATAAGAAAAAATGCCTTTTTCCCCAACTTTTTCGAATCATAGTCATGTAGCCAAGCACATATGCCTATATGTTTTTATAAGGTTTGTACAAACTAAAGTGGCCAAACTTCTTAAAATTAAGCACATTAATCCGCTTTACAAGGGGTGTAGAGCCTAACTGGCATATATAAGCAACATGTGAGTTTCCAGTTTGGGGAAGATCATTTTCACCATAAAAATGCACCTTTATAATAAAAACATTACATGCATAATTGCATTTGTGGTCACTTTTGATAATGGTGTTTTCCGCTAATGGAACATTAGCGCTTATAGCCTTCTACCATGTTCGCACTGCTGCACTTATAGCCTACTGCCATGTTCGCACTGCTGCACTTATAGCCTTCTACCATGTTCGCACTGCTGCACTTATAGCCTACTGCCATGTTCGCACTGCTGCACTTATAGCCTACTGCCATGTTCGCACTGCTGCACTTATAGCCTACTACCATGTTCGCACTGCTGCACTTATAGCCTACTACCATGTTCGCACTGCTGCACTTATAGCCTACTACCATGTTCGCACTGCTGCACTTATAGCCTACTGCCATGTTCGCACTGCTGCACTTATAGCCTAATACCATGTTCGCACTGCTGCACTTATAGCCTACTACCATGTTCGCACTGCTGCACTTATAGCCTACTACCATGTTCGCACTGCTGCACTTATAGCCTACTACCATGTTCGCACTGCTGCGATGAATATGTGCAGAAATTGCTGAATAGTTTATGCTTGTGGTTGTATTAATTTGGGATCTATCGCATCCCACAACTGTCCCAGACTATGTTTGTAATATTTATTTCTCGCACACATAATAGAATAAATTGACTTTTGTACTATGTGGGATAGTAGATTGACATAGACTAGTTCTTCCAATATCTTCAATATGCACCTCGGAATTGGATAAGAATGTGCACAGTTGCGTCCCAGATGTGTCTGTCTTCACTTGTAGCTTGTGAGAAAGGCCAGATCACATGATGGAGAGCCATGCGAGAGAGAAGCGCTTCGGATTTCGCAGGACACTCAGGGAGAAGGGCACAATGGAGCACTTCGGGCCGCAAAAGGAATCAATTTTTTTAGGGTGCATTACAGCCACAAAGGAGATGCCTCTGTGAAATTTAAGGCATTATCAAGTGCTTGTCAAAATATGAATGAGAGACTTTTGAAGAGTGTACAGCCTGAGCAAAACAAAAAGCAGAGCTCATGCCTTTCAAGATACTTTTTTCAAATCATCATTAGTCTCATCATGCAGCCTTACAATGTATTAAAAATCAAAACATATATCCCAACATTTGTTGAACAACTGAAGTTACATTAATAACTCTAAATTAAGCATATAGGAGTACATAATTCTTTGTTAAAGCCCAAAATAAACAGGGTTAGGTTACAACTCTTACAGTCTTCCCGAGTCCTTGTGACGAAGAACAGATACGTGAAAATTATACAAAGGTACATTGTGCTCTCATGCAACAGACATCAAGATTTACATGGCGCCAAATGTCTGTCTCTAGTTCATTTACTGCTTGCTTATACAAAAATACTAATACAACCTAGAATACTAAATCTTCTCTTTAAATAAACTGGAGATTGGGTCTCCCTGGCACCAACAGACAGGCACACCGACACTAATCATGGAATGGAATGTTGTCTTATCACCAAGCCATCGTAAATCTACTGTCAACGTTAAATCTCAGAGGCTTCTCCCTTTTCACACAGACACAAGAGAGTTCTAAGAACCCTATTATGTTGCCTCTAAGAAAAACGAGTGTGAGAACTTAACATAATGTTGTAATTCTATGACACCATGCTGCGTTGTGTGCCTCTTGAGTAAATCTGATCTGAAAAAAACATTTCAGGCTTTTCCGTTAAGACAACTGGAGTTTATGCACACCTTGTAATCAAAATTCTAATCTTAATTGGTGCGTTTCAAATTGTCCTTTTGTGAGGCGCAGCCCGGAACTAGTTCTGTACGATGGTGAGTGGTGGGTTGATAAACCAGGTGGATCCTCCGTCATCTTTTCAATCTCCAGTTTGGCAACATTTTGGCTTCCCACTACAACGCCGATTGACAGACTTGTGGATGAAACGTTAATAGGATGTCGCCACTGCTCAACGAGCCTATGCAGCTGCCAACACCGACACATTTACACCGAAATCACCCACGTATTCTTACCACCGGAGCAAGATAGGAACAGAAAGAAACAACAATACAACCTCCCCTCTGCATTCAAGCAGCCCTTCGCAGCTGATTCTAACCG